>NC_063434.1:29633500-29876131 GCF_020379485.1 Brassica napus | reverse complement strand
AAATAATAATTTTATGTGGTTATTCCATCGTTTATATAGTATGTTTTAAACTAATTAATTGATAAAAAAATTGAACGATGCTCATTTACCATAGAAGGAGTTTACATACATAATACAAAGTTACAATATGGTAGAAATTTTAAAACAACACTAAAGATTATAGGCTTCATATATAAAGCATTTACCAAAAACTCAGATATTGTAGGGGTTATTAGCCCATAGATTTTGAGAAAATTTCAAAAAATATGACAATATTTTTTATTATGGCCTATTTTCATCATGCACTAATATATGATGATGGTTCAAGAGGTTTGGAGCCTTTGTCGTCTCCGTTTATCAAGAAATCATAATTATTGTGTTTATTTCAATTGTTCGATTTAGGGGTATTGTGAGTTTTACTAAACTATTGATAAAACACTTTAAACACGATGCTCATTTACCATGAAAAAGAGGTTATCATACATTAATACAAATGTAGAACATGGTAGAAATCTTAAAACAACACTAAAGTTTATAGAGCTTTGTATCTAAAATATTTACCAAAACTCATATATTTGTAGGGGTTAGCCATAGATTTTGAGAAAATTTCAAAAAATATGACAATATTGTTTTAATTCCTAGTTGCATCGTTCACTAACATATGATGATGTTCAAAGAGGTTTGAGCCCTTGTCGTCTCCGTTTATCAAGAAAATAATAATTTTATAGTGGTTACTCCATCGATTTATAGAGTATTTATGAAGTTTTTTAATTAATTGATTAAAAAAAATTGAACGATGCTCATTTACCATGAAACGAGTTTAGCATACATAATACAAATTTACAATATGGAAGAAATTTTAAAACAACACTAAGATTATAGGCTTCAGTATATAAAGCATTTACCAAAAACTCAAGATATTTGTAGGGGTTATTAGCCCATAGATTTTGAGAAAATTTCAAAAAATATGACAATATTTTTTTATTGCCTAGTTTCATCATGCACTAATATATGATGATGTTCAAAGAGGTTTGGAGCCTTTGTCGTCTCCGTTTATCAAGAAAATAATAATTTTATAGTGGTTACTCCATCGATTTATAGAGTATTATGAAGTTATTTACATTAATTGATAAAAAACTTAAACGATGCTCATTTACCATGAAAATGAGTTTAGCATACATTAATACAAATTTATATATGGTAGAAATTTTAAAACAACACTAAGATTATAGGCTTCAGTATAAATAATTTATACAAAAACTCAAGATATTTGTAGGGGTTAGCCCATAGATTTTGAGAAAATTTCAAAAATATGACAATATTGTTTTAATGCCTAGTTGCATCATGCACTAACATATGATGATGTTCAAAGAGGTTTGGAGCCATTGTCGTCTCCGTTTATAAAGAAAATCATAATCTTATAGTGGTTAATTCATCGATTTAGGGAGTATTATGAAGTTTTACTAAATTAATTGATAAAAACAATTAAAACGATGCTCATTTACCATGAAAAGAGTTTATCATACATTAATACAAATGTAGAACATGGTAGAAATCTTAAACAACACTAAAGTTTATAGGCTTTGTATCTAAAATATTTACCAAAACTCAATATTTTGGTAGGGTTTAGCCCATAGATTTTGAGAAATTTGAAAAAATATGACAAATTATTTTAATGCTATTGCATCCTGCACTAACATATGATGATGTTCAAAGAGGTTTGGAGCATTTGTCGTCTCCGTTTATCAAGAAAATAATAATTTTATAGTGGTTATTCCATCGATTTAGGAAGTATTATGAAGTTTTACAAATTATTGATAAAACAAAATTGAACGATGCTCATTTACCATGAAAAAGTTTAGCATACATTAATACAAATGTAGAATATGGTAGAAATTTTTAAACAACACTAAAGATTATAGGCTTCAGTATATAAAGTATTTACCTAAAACTCAATATTTTGTAGGGGTTAGCCCATAGATTTTGAGAAAATTTCAAAAAATATGACAATATTGTTTTAGTGCCTAGTTGCATCCTGCACTAACATATGATGATGTTCAAAGAAGTTTGGAGTCTTTGTCGTCTCCGTTTATCAAGAAAATAATAATTATATAGTGGTTATTCCATCGATTTAGGGAGTATTATGAAGTTTTACTAAATTAATTGATAAAAACAATTGAACGATGCTCATTTACCATGAAAAAGAGTTTAGCATACATTAATACAAATGTACAATATGGTAGAAATTTTAAAACAACACTAAAGATTATAGGCTTCAGTATATAAAGTATTTACTAAAAACTCAATATATTTTTAGGGGTTAGCCTATAGATTTTGAGAATATTTTAAAAAATATGACAATATTGTTTTAATGCCTAGTTGCATCGTTCACTAACATATGATGATGTTCAAAGATGTTTAGAGCCTTTGTCATCTCCGTTTATCAAGAAAATAATAATTTTATAGTGGTTATTCCATCGATTTATAGAGTATTATGAAGTTTTACTAAATTAATTGATAAAAAAAATTGAACGATGCTCATTTACCATGAGAAGGAGTTTAGCATACATTAATACAAATTTACAATATGGTAGAAATTTTAAAACAACACTAAAGATTATAGGCTTCAGTATATAAAGCATTTACCAAAAACTCAAGATATTTGTAGGGGTTATTAGCCCATAGATTTTGAGAAAATTTCAAAAAATATGACAATATTTTTTTATTGCCTAGTTTCATCATGCACTAATATATGATGATGTTCAAAGAGGTTTGGAGCCTTTGTCGTCTCCGTTTATCAAGAAAATCATAATTTTATAGTTGTTATTTCATCGATTTAGGGAGTATTATGAAGTTTTACTAAACTAATTGATAAAAACAATTAAACGATGCTCATTTACCATGAAAAAGAGGTTATCATACATTAATACAAATGTAGAACATGGTAGAAATCTTAAAACAACACTAAAGTTTATAAGCTTTGTATCAAAAATATTTACCAAAAACTCAATATATTTGTAGGGGTTATCCCATAGATTTTGAGAAAATTTCAAAAAATATGACAATATTGTTTTAATTCCTAGTTGCATCGTTCACTAACATATGATGATGTTCAAAGAGGTTTGGACCTTTGTCGTCTCCGTTTATCAAGAAAATAATAATTTTATAGTGGTTACTCCATCGATTTATAGAGTATTTATGAAGTTTTATTAAATTAATTGATAAAAAAAATTGAACGATGCTCATTTACCATGAAAACGAGTTTAGCATACATTAATACAAATTTACAATATGGTAGAAATTTAAAACAACACTAAAGATTATAGGCTTCAGTATATAAAGTATTTACCAAAACTCAATATTTGTAGGGGTTATTAGCCCATAGATTTTGAGAAAATTTCAAAAAATATGACAATATTGTTTTATTGCCTAGTTTCATCATGCACTAACATATGATGATGTTCAAGAGGTTTGGAGCCTTTGTCGTCTCCGTTTATCAAGAAAATCAAATTTTATCGTGGTTATTTCATCGATTTAGGGAGTATTATGAAGTTTTACTAAATTAATTGATAAAAAAATTGAACGATGCTCATTTACCATGAAAAAGAGTTTAGCATACATTAATACAAATTTACAATATGGTAGAAATTTAAAACAACACTAAAGATTATAGGCTTTAGTATATAAAGTATTTCCAAAAACTCAATATTTATGTAGGGGTATTAGCCCATAGATTTTGAGAAAATTTCAAAAAATATGACAATTTGTTTTAATGCCTAGTTGTTCCTGCACTAACATATGATGATGTTCAAAGAGGTTTGGAGCCTTTGTCGTCTCCGTTTATCAAGAAAATAATATTTTATAGTGGTTATTCATCGATTTAGGGAGTATTATGAAGTTTTACTAAATTAATTGATAAAAAAAATTGAACGATGCTCATTTACCATGAAAAGTAGTTTAGCATACATTAATACAAATTTACAATATGGTAGAAATTTTAAAACAACACTAAAGATTATAGGCTTCAGTATATAAAATATTTACCAAAAACTCAATATTTTGTAGGGGTTATCCCATAGATTTTGAGAAAATTTCAAAAATATGACAATATTGTTTTAATGCCTAGTTGCATCCTTCACTAACATATGATGATGTTCAAAGAAGTTTGGAGCCTTTGTCCTCTCCGTTTATCAAGAAAATAATAATTTTATCAGTGGTTATTCCATCGATTTAGGGAGTATTATGAAGTTTTACTAAATAATTGATAAAAAAATTGAACGATGCTCATTTACCATGAAAAGGAGTTTAGCATACATTAATACAAATGTACAATATGGTAGAAATTTTAAAACAACACTAAAGATTATAGGCTTCAGTATATAAAGTATTTACCAAAAACTCAATATTTTGTAAGGGTTATTAGCCCATAGATTTTGAGAAAATTTCAAAAATATGACAATATTGTTTTAATGCCTAGTTGCATCCTGCACTAACATATGATGATGTTCAAAGAGGTTTGGAGCCTGTGTCGTCTCCGTTTATCAAGAAATAATAATTTTATAGTGGTTACTTCCATCGATTTAGGGAGTATTATGAAGTTTTACTAAATTAATTGATAAAAAATTGAACGATGCTCATTTACCATGAAAAGAGTTTAGCATACATTAATACAAATTTACAATATGGTAGAAATTTTAAAACAACACTAAAGATTATAGGCTTCAGTATATAAAGCATTTACCAAAAACTCAAGATATTTGTAGGGGTTATTAGCCCATAGATTTTGAGAAAATTTCAAAAAATATGACAATATTTTTTTATTGCCTAGTTTCATCATGCACTAATATATGATGATGTTCAAAGAGGTTTGGAGCCTTTGTCGTCTCCGTTTATCAAGAAAATCATAATTTTATAGTTGTTATTTCATCGATTTAGGGAGTATTATGAAGTTTTACTAAATTAATTGATAAAACAATTAAACGATGCTCATTTACCATGAAAAAGAGGTTATCATACATTAATACAAATGTAGAACATGGTAGAAATCTTAAAACAACACTAAAGTTTATAAGCTTTGTATATAAAATATTTACCAAAAACTCAATATATTTGTAGGGGTTAGCCATAGATTTTGAGAAAATTTCAAAAAATATGACAATATTGTTTTAATTCCTAGTTGCATCGTTCACTAACATATGATGATGTTCAAAGAGGTTTGGACCTTTGTCGTCTCCGTTTATCAAGAAAATAATAATTTTATAGTGGTTATTCCATCGATTTATAGAGTATTATGAAGTTTTATTAAATTAATTGATAAAAAAATTGAACGATGCTCATTTACCATGAAAAGAGTTTAGCATACATTAATACAAATGTAGAACATATGGTAGAAATTTTAAAACAACACTAAAGATTATAGGCTTCAGTATATAAAGTATTTACCAAAAACTCAAGATATTTGTAGGGGTTATTAGCCCATAGATTTTGAAAATTTCAAAAAATATCAATATTGTTTTATTGCCTAGTTTCATCATGCACTAACATATGATGATGTTCAAAGAGGTTTGGAGCCTTTGTCGTCTCCGTTTATCAAGAAAATCATAATTTTATAGTGGTTATTCCATCGATTTAGGAGTATTATGAAGTTTTACTAAATTAATTGATAAAAAAAATGAACGATGCTCATTTACCATGAAAAGAGTTTAGCATACATTAATACAAATTTACAATATGGTAGAAATTTTAAAACAACACTAAAGATTATAGGCTTCAGTATATAAGTATTTACCAAAAACTCAATATTTATGTAGGGTTATTAGCCCATAGATTTTGAGAAAATTTCAAAAAATATGACAATATTGTTTTAATGCCTAGTTGCATCCTACACTAACATATGATGATGTTCAAAGAGGTTTGGAGCCTTTGTCGTCTCCGTTTATCAAGAAAATAATAATTTTATAGTGGTTACTCCATCGATTTAGGGAGTATTATGAAGTTTTACTAAATTAATTGATAAAAAAAATTGAACGATGCTCATTTACCATGAAAAGTAGTTTAGCATACATTAATACAAATTTACAATATGGTAGAAATTTTAAAACAACACTAAAGATTATAGGCTTCAGTATATAAAGTATTTACCAAAAACTCAATATTTTTGTAGGGTTAGCCCATAGATTTTGAGAAAATTTCAAAAAATATGACAATATTGTTTTAATGCCTAGTTGCATCCTGCACTAACATATGATGATGTTCAAAGAGGTTTGGAGTCTTTGTCCTCTCCGTTTATCAGAAAAATAATAATTTTAGTGGTTATTCCATCGATTTAGGGAGTATTATGAAGTTTTATTACTAATTAATTGATAAAAACAATTGAACGATGCTCATTTACCATGAAAGAGTTTAGCATACATTAATACAAATGTACAATATGGTAGAAATTTTAAACAACACTAAAGATTATAGGCTTCAGTATATAAAGTATTTACTAAAAACTCAATATATTTGTAGGGGGTTAGCCCATAGATTTTGAGAAAATTTCAAAAAATATGACAATATTGTTTTAATGCCTAGTTGCATCGTGCACTAACATATGATGATGTTCAAAGAGGTTTGGAGCCTTTGTCGTCTCCGTTTATCAAGAAAATAATAATTTTATAGTGGTTACTCCATCGATTTATAGAGTATTATGAAGTTTTACTAAATTAATTGATATAAAAAATTGAACGATGCTCATTTACCATGAAAAAGTTTAGCATACATTAATACAAATTTACAATATGGTAGAAATTTTAAAACAACACTAAAGATTATAGGCTTCAGTATTAAAAGCATTTACCAAAAACTCAAGATATTTGTAGGGGTTATTAGCCCATAGATTTTGAGAAAATTTCAAAAAATATGACAATATTTTTTTATTGCCTAGTTTCATCATGCACTAATATATGATGATGTTCAAAGAGGTTTGGAGCCTTTGTCGTCTCCGTTTATCAAGAAAATCATAATTTTATAGTTGTTATTTCATCGATTTAGGGAGTATTATGAAGTTTTACTAAACTAATTGATAAAAACAATTAAACGATGCTCATTTACCATGAAAAAGAGGTTATCATACATTAATACAAATGTAGAACATGGTAGAAATCTTAAAACAACACTAAAGTTTATAAGCTTTGTATCTAAAAATATTTACCAAAAACTCAATATATTTGTAGGGGTTAGCCATAGATTTTGAGAAAATTTCAAAAAATATGACAATATTGTTTAATTCCTAGTGCATCGTTCACTAACATATGATGATGTTCAAAGAGGTTTGGACCTTTGTCGTCTCCGTTTATCAAGAAAATAATAATTTTATAGTGGTTACTCCATCGATTTATAGAGTATTTATGAAGTTTTATTAAATTAATTGATAAAAAAAATTGAACGATGCTCATTTACCATGAAAACGAGTTTAGCATACATTAATACAAATTTACAATATGGTAGAAATTTTAAAACAACACTAAAGATTATAGGCTTCAGTATATAAAGTATTTACCAAAAACTCAAGATATTTGTAGGGGTTATTAGCCCATAGATTTTGAGAAAATTTCAAAAAATATGAAAATATTTTTTTATTGCCTAGTTTCATCATGCACTAACATATGATGATGTTCAAAGAGGTTTGGAGCCTTTGTCGTCTCCGTTTATCAAGAAAATCATAATTTTATCGTGGTTATTTCATCAATTTAGGGAGTATTATGAAGTTTTACTAAATTAATTGATAAAAAAAATTGAACGATGCTCATTTACCATGAAAAGGAGTTTAGCATACATTAATACAAATTTACAATATGGTAGAAATTTTAAAACAACACTAAAGATTATAGGCTTCAGTATATAAAGTATTTACCAAAAACTCAATATTTATGTAAGGGGTTATTAGCCCATAGATTTTGAGAAAATTTCAAAAAATATGACAATATTGTTTTAATGCCTAGTTGCATCCTGCACTAACATATGATGATGTTCAAAGAGGTTTGGAGCCTGTGTCGTCTCCGTTTATCAAGAAAATAATAATTTTATAGTGGTTACTCCATCGATTTAGGGAGTATTATGAAGTTTTACTAAATTAATTGATAAAAAAAATTGAACGATGCTCATTTACCATGAAAAGTAGTTTAGCATACATTAATACAAATTTACAATATGGTAGAAATTTTAAAACAACACTAAAGATTATAGGCTTCAGTATATAAAGTATTTACCAAAAACTCAATATTTTCGTAGGGGTTATCCCATAGATTTTGAGAAAATTTCAAAAAATATGACAATATTGTTTTAATGCCTAGTTGCATCCTTCACTAACATATGATGATGTTCAAAGAAGTTTAGAGTCTTTGTCCTCTCCGTTTATCAAGAAAATAATAATTTTACAGTGGTTATTCCATCGATTTAGGGAATATTATGAAGTTTTACTAAATTAATTGATAAAAACAATTGAACGATGCTCATTTACCATGAAAAAGAGTTTAGCATACATTAATACAAATGTACAATATGGTAGAAATTTTAAAACAACACTAAAGATTATAGGCTTCAGTATATAAAGTATTTCTAAAAACTCAATATATTTGTAGGGGGGTTAGCCTATAGATTTTGAGAAAATTTCAAAAAATATGACAATATTGTTTTAATGCCTAGTTGCATCGTTCACTGACATATGATGATGTTCAAAGAGGTTTGGAGCCTTTGTCGTCTCCGTTTATCAAGAAAATAATAATTTTATAGTGGTTAATCCATCGATTTATAGAGTATTATGAAGTTTTATTAAATTAATTGATAAAAAAAATTGAACGATGCTCATTTACCATGAAAAGGAGTTTAGCATACATTAATACAAATTTACAATATGGTAGAAATTTTAAAACAACACTAAAGATTATAGGCTTCAGTATATAAAGTATTTACCAAAAACTCAAGATATTTGTAGGGGTTAGCCCATAGATTTTGAGAAAATTTCAAAAACTATGACAATATTGTTTTAATGCCTAGTTTCATCATGCACTAACATATGATGATGTTCAAAGAGGTTTGGAGCCTTTGTCGTCTCCGTTTATCAAGAAAATCATAATCTTATAGTGGTTAATTCATCGATTTAGGGAGTATTATGAAGTTTTACTAAATTAATTGATAAAAACAATTAAATGATGCTCATTTACCATGAAAAAAAGTTTATCATACATTAATACAAATGTAGAACATGGTAGAAATCTTAAAACAACACTAAAGTTTATAGGCTTTGTATCTAAAATATTTACCAAAAACTCAATATTTTTGTAGGGGTTTAGCCCATAGATTTTGAGAAAATTTGAAAAAATATGACAATATTATTTTAATGCCTAGTTGCATCCTGCACTAACATATGATGATGTTCAAAGAGGTTTGGAGCATTTGTCGTCTCCGTTTATCAAGAAAATAATAATTTTATAGTGGTTATTCCATCGATTTAGGGAGTATTATGAAGTTTTACAAATTATTGATAAAACAAAATTGAACGATGCTCATTTACCATGAAAAAGAGTTTAGCATACATTAATACAAATGTAGAATATGGTAGAAATTTTAAAACAACACTAAAGATTATAGGCTTCAGTATATAAAGTATTTACCAAAAACTCAATATTTTGTAGGGGTTAGCCCATAGATTTTGAGAAAATTTCAAAAATATGACAATATTGTTTTAATGCCTAGTTGCATCCTTCACTAACATATGATGATGTTCAAAGAAGTTTAGAGTCTTTGTCCTCTCCGTTTATCAAGAAAATAATAATTTTACAGTGGTTATTCCATCGATTTAGGGAATATTATGAAGTTTTACTAAATTAATTGATAAAAACAATTGAACGATGCTCATTTACCATGAAAAACAGTTTAGCATACATTAATACAAATGTACAATATGGTAGAAATTTTAAACAACACTAAAGATTATAGGCTTCAGTATATAAAGTATTTCTAAAAACTCATATATTTGTAGGGGGGTAGCCTATAGATTTTGAGAAAATTTCAAAAAATATGAAAATATTGTTTTAATGCCTAGTTGCATCGTTCACTGACATATGATGATGTTCAAAGAGGTTTGGAGCCTTTGTCGTCTCCGTTTATCAAGAAAATAATAATTTTATAGTGGTTACTCCATCGATTTATAGAGTATTATGAAGTTTTATTAAATTAATTGATAAAAAAATTGAACGATGCTCATTTACCATGAAAAGGAGTTTAGCATACATTAATACAAATTTACAATATGGTAGAAATTTTAAAACAACACTAAAGATTATAGGCTTCAGTATATAAAGTATTTACCAAAAACTCAAGATATTTGTAGGGGTTAGCCCATAGATTTTGAGAAAATTTCAAAAATATGACAATATTGTTTTAATGCCTAGTTTCATCATGCACTAACATATGATGATGTTCAAAGAGGTTTGGAGCCATTGTCGTCTCCGTTTATCAAGAAAATCATAATCTTATAGTGGTTAATTCATCGATTTAGGGAGTATTATGAAGTTTTACTAAATTAATTGATAAAAACAATTAAACGATGCTCATTTACCATGAAAAAGAGTTTATCATACATTAATACAAATGTAGAACATGGTAGAAATCTTAAAACAACACTAAAGTTTATAGGCTTTGTATCTAAAATATTTACCAAAAACTCAATATTTTTGTAGGGGTTTAGCCCATCGATTTTGAGAAAATTTGAAAAAATATGACAATATTATTTTAATGCCTAGTTGCATCCTGCACTAACATATGATGATGTTCAAAGAGGTTTGGAGCATTTGTCGTCTCCGTTTATCAAGAAAATAATAATTTTATAGTGGTTATTCCATCGATTTAGGGAGTATTATGAAGTTTTACAAATTATTGATAAAACAAAATTGAACGATGCTCATTTACCATGAAAAAGAGTTTAGCATACATTAATACAAATGTAGAATATGGTAGAAATTTTAAAACAACACTAAAGATTATAGGCTTCAGTATATAAAGTATTTACCTAAAACTCAATATTTTTGTAGGGATTAGCCTATAGATTTTGAAAAAATTTCAAAAAATATGACAATATTGTTTTAGTGCCTAGTTTCATCCTGCACTAACATATGATGATGTTCAAAGAAGTTTGGAGTCTTTGTCGTCTCCGTTTATCAAGAAAATAATAATTATACAGTGGTTATTCCATCGATTTAGGGAGTATTATGAAGTTTTACTAAATTAATTGATAAAAACAATTGAACGATGCTCATTTACCATGAAAAAGAGTTTACCATACATTAATACAAATGTACAATATGGTAGAAATTTTAAAACAACACTAAAGATTATAGGCTTCAGTATATAAAGTATTTACTAAAAACTCAATATATTTTTAGGGGTTAGCCTATAGATTTTGAGAAAATTTTAAAAAATATGACATTATTGTTTTAATGCCTAGTTGCATCGTTCACTAACATATGATGATGTTCAAAGATGTTTAGAGCCTTTGTCATCTCCGTTTATCAAGAAAATAATAATTTTATAGTGGTTATTCCATCGATTTATAGAGTATTATGAAGTTTTATTAAATTAATTGATATAAAAAATTGAACGATGCTCATTTACCATGAGAAGGAGTTTAGCATACATTAATACAAATTTACAATATGGTAGAAATTTTAAAACAACACTAAAGATTATAGGCTTCAGTATATAAAGCATTTACCAAAAACTCAAGATATTTGTAGGGGTTATTAGCCCATAGATTTTGAGAAAATTTCAAAAAATATGACAATATTTTTTTATTGCATAGTTTCATCATGCACTAATATATGATGATGTTCAAAGAGGTTTGGAACCTTTGTCGTCTCCGTTTATCAAGAAAATCATAATTTTATAGTTGTTATTTCATCGATTTAGGGAGTATTATGAAGTTTTACTAAACTAATTGATAAAAACAATTAAGCGATGCTCATTTACCATGAAAAAGAGGTTATCTTACATTAATACAAATGTAGAACATGGTAGAAATCTTAAAACAACACTAAAGTTTATAAGCTTTGTATCTAAAATATTTACCAAAAACTCAATATATTTGTAGGGGTTAGCCCATAGATTTTGAGAAAATTTCAAAAATTATGACAATATTGTTTTAATTCCTAGTTGCATCGTTCACTAACATATGATGATGTTCAAAGAGGTTTGGACCTTTGTCGTCTCCGTTTATCAAGAAAATAATAATTTTATAGTGGTTATTCCATCGATTTATAGAGTATTATGAAGTTTTATTAAATTAATTGATAAAAAAAATTGAACGATGCTCATTTACCATGAAAACGAGTTTAGCATACATTAATACAAATTTACAATATGGTAGAAATTTTAAAACAACACTAAAGATTATAGGCTTCAGTATATAAAGTATTTACCAAAAACGCAAGATATTTGTAGGGGTTATTAGCCCATAGATTTTGAGAAAATTTCAAAAAATATGACAATATTGTTTTATTGCCTAGTTTCATCATGCACTAACATATGATGATGTTCAAAGAGGTTTGGAGCCTTTGTCGTCTCCGTTTATCAAGAAAATCATAATTTTATAGTGGTTATTTCATCAATTTAGGGAGTATTATGAAGTTTTACTAAATTAATTGATAAAAAAAATTGAACGATGCTCATTTACCATGAAAAGGAGTTTAGCATACATTAATACAAATTTAAGATATGGTAGAAATTTTAAAACAACACTAAAGATTATAAGCTTCAGTATATAAAGTATTTACCAAAAACTCAATATTTATGTAACTTCAGTATATAAAGTATTTACCAAAAACTCAATATTTATGTAAGGGGTTATTAGCCCATAGATTTTGAGAAAATTTCAAAAAATATGACAATATTGTTTTAATGCCTAGTTGCATCCTGCACTAACATATGATGATGTTCAAAGAGGTTTGGAGCCTGTGTCGTCTCCGTTTATCAAGAAAATAATAATTTTATAGTGGTTACTCCATCGATTTAGGGAGTATTATGAAGTTTTACTAAATTAATTGATAAAAAAAATTGAACGATGCTCATTTACCATGAAAAGTAGTTTAGCATACATTAATACAAATTTACAATATGGTAGAAATTATAAAACAACACTAAAGATTATAGGCTTCAGCATACATTAGCCCATAAATTTTGAGAAAATTTCAAAAAATATGAAAATATTGTTTTAATGCCTAGTTGCATCCTGCACTAACATATGATGATGTTCAAAGAGGTTTGGAGCCTGTGTCGTCTCCGTTTATCAAGAAAATAATAATTTTATAGTGGTTACTCCATCGATTTAGGGAGTATTATGAAGTTTTACTAAATTAATTGATAAAAAAAAATGAACGATGCTCATTTACCATGAAAAGTAGTTTAGCATACATTAATACAAATTTACAATATGGTAGAAATTTTAAAACAACACTAAAGATTATAGGCTTCAGTATATAAAGTATTTACCAAAAACTCAATATTTATGTAAGGGGTTAGCCCATAGATTTTGAGAACATTTCCAAAAATATAACAATATTGTTTTAATGCCTAGTTTCATCCTGCACTAATATATGATGATGTTCAAAGAGGTTTGGAGCCTTTGTCGTCTCTGTTTATCTAGAAAATCATAATTTTATAGTGGTTATTCCATCAATTTAAAGAGTATTATGAAGGTTTACTAAATTAATTGATTAAAACAATTGAACGATGCTTATTTACTATGAAAAAGAGTTTAGCATACATTAATACAAATGTACAATATGGTAGAAATTTTAAAACAACACTAAAGATTATAGGCTTTAGTATATAAATTATTTACCAAAAACTTAACATATTTGTAGGGAGCCCATAGATTTTGAGAAAATTTTAAAAAATATGACAATATTGTTTTAATGCCTAGTTGCATCCTTCACTAACATATGATGATGTTCAAAGAGGTTTGGAGCCTTTGTCATCTCCGTTTATCAAGAAAATAATAATTTTTAAGTGGTTACTCCATCGATTTAGGGAGTATTATGAAGTTTTACTAAATTAGTTGATAAAAAAAATTGAACAATGCTCATTTACCATGAAAAAGAGTTTAGCATACATTAATACAAATGTAGAATATGGTAGAAATTTTAAAACAATCCTAAAGATTTTAGGCTTCAGTATATAAAGTACTTACCAAAAACTCAATATTTTGTAAGGGTTAGCCCATAGATTTTGAGAAAATTTCAAAAAATATGACAATATTGTTTTAATGCCTAGTTGCATCCTGCACTAACATATGATGATGTTCAAAGAGGTTTGGAGCCTTTGTCGTCTCCGTTTATCAAGAAAATAATAATTTTATAGTGGTTATTCCATCGATTTAGGGAGTATTATGAAGTTTTACTAAATTAATTGATAAAAAAAATTGAACGATGCTCATTTACCATGAAAAGGAGTTTAGCATACATTAATACAAATTTACAATATGGTAGAAATTTTAAAACAACACTAAAGATTATAGGCTTCATTATATAAATTATTTACCAAAAACTCAATATATTTGTAGGGGTTTAGCCCATAGATTTTGAGAAAATTTCAAAAAATATGACAATATTGTTTTTATTGCCTAGTTTCATCATGCACTAACATATGATGATGTTCAAAGAGGTTTGGAGCCTTTGTCGTCTCCGTTTATCAAGAAAATCATAATTTTATAGTGGTTATTTCATCGATTTAGGGAGTATTATGAAGTTTTACTAAATTAATTGATAAAAAAAATTGAACGATGCTCATTTACCATGAAAAGGAGTTTAGCATACATTAATACAAATTTACAATATGGTAGAAATTTTAAAACAACACTAAAGATTATAGGCTTCAGTATATAAAGTATTTACCAAAAACTCAATATTTTGTAGGGGTTATCCCATAGATTTTGAGAAAATTTCAAAAAAAAGACAATATTGTTTTAATGCCTAGTTGCATCCTGCACTAACATATGATGATGTTCAAAGAGGTTTGGAGCCTTTGTCGTCTCCGTTTATCAAGAAAATAATAATTTTATAGTGGTTATTCCATCGATTTAGGGAGTATTATGAAGTTTTATTAAATTATTTGATAAAAACAATTGAACGATGCTCATTTACCATGAAAAAGAGTTTAGCATACATTAATACAAATGTAGAATATGGTAGAAATTTTAAAACAACACTAAAGATTATAGGCTTCAGTATATAAAGTATTTACCAAAAACTCAATATTTTGTAAGGGTTAGCCCATAGATTTTGAGAAAATTTCAAAAAATATGACAATATTGTTTTAATGCCTAGTTGCATCCTGCACTAACATATGATGATGTTCAAAGAGGTTTGGAGCCTTTGTCGTCTCCGTTTATCAAGAAAATAATAATTTTATAGTGGTTACTCCATCGATTTAGGGAGTATTATGAAGTTTTACTAAATTAATTGATAAAAAAAATTGAACGATGCTCATTTACCATGAAAAGTAGTTTAGAATACATTAATACAAATTTACAATATGGTAGAAATTTTAAAACAACACTAAAGATTATAGGCTTCAGTATATAAAGTATTTACCAAAAACTTAATATATTTGTAGGGAGCCCATAGATTTTGAGAAAATTTCAAAAAATATGACAATATTGTTTTAATGCCTAGTTGCATCCTTCACTAACATATGATGATGTTCAAAGAGGTTTGGAGCCTTTGTCGTCTCTGTTTATCAAGAAAATAATAATTTTATAGTGGTTATTCCATCGATTTAGGGAGTATTATGAAGTTTTACAAATTAATTGATAAAAAAATTGAACGATGCTCATTTACCATGAAACTGAGTTTAGCATACATTAATACAAATTTACAATATGGTAGAAATTTTAAAACAACAATAAAGATTATAGGCTTCAGTATATAAAGTATTTACCAAAAACTCAATATTTTTGTAGGGGTTAGCCCATAGATTTTAGAAAATTTCAAAAAATATGAAATATTGTTTTAATTCCTAGTTGCATCCTGCACTAACATATGATGATGTTCAAAGAGGTTTGGAGCCTTTGTCGTCTCCGTTTATCAAGAAAATAATAATTTTATAGTGGTTACTCCATCGATTTAGGGAGTATTATGAAGTTTTACTAAATTAATTGATAAAAAAAATTGAACGATGCTCATTTACCATGAAAAGGAGTTTAGCATACATTAATACAAATTACAATATGGTAGAAATTTTAAAACAACACTAAAGATTATAGGCTTCAGTATATAAAGTATTTACCAAAAACTCAATATATTTGTAGGGGTTAGCCCATAGATTTTGAGAAAATTTCAAAAAATATGACAATATTGTTTTAATGCCTAGTTGCATCCTGCACTAACATATGATGATGTTCAAAGAGGTTGGGAGCCTTGTCGTCTCCGGTTATCAAGAAAATCATAATTTTATAGTGGTTATTTCATCAATTTAGGGAGTATTATGAAGGTTTACTAAATTAATTGATTAAAACAATTGAACGATGCTCATTTACCATGAAAAAGAGTTTAGCATACATTAATACAAATGTACAATATGGTAGAAATTTTAAAACAACACTAAAGATTATAGGCTTCAGTATATAAAGTATTTACCAAAAACTTAATATATTTGTAGGGAGCCCATAGATTTTGAGAAAATTTCAAAAAATATGAAATATTGTTTTAATGCCTAGTTACATCATTCACTAACATATGATGATGTTCAAAGAGGTTTGGAGCCTTTGTTGTCTCCGTTATCAAGAAAATAATAATTTTATAGTGGTTATTCCATCGATTTAGGGAGAATTATAAAGTTTTCAAATTAATTGATAAAAAAAAATTGAACGATGCTCATTTACAATGAAAAAGAGTTTAGCATACATTAATACAAATGTAGAATATGGTAGAAATTTTAAAACAACACTAAAGATTATAGGCTTCAGTATATAAAGTATTTACCAAAAACTCAATATTTTTGTAGGGGTTAGCCCATAGATTTTAAGAAAATTTCAAAAATTATGAAATATTGTTTTAATTCCTAGTTGCATCCTGCACTAACATATGATGATGTTCGAAGAGGTTTGAAGCCTTTGTCGTCTCCGTTTATCAAGAAAATAATAATTTTATAGTGGTTACTCCATCGATTTAGGAAGAGTATTATGAAGTTTTACTAAATTAATTGATAAAAATAATTAAACGATGCTCATTTACCATGAAAAGGAGTTTAGCATACATTAATACAAATTACAATATGGTAGAAATTTTAAAACAACACTAAAGATTATAGGCTTCAGTATATAAAGTATTTACCAAAAACTTAATATATTTGTAGGGAGCCCAAGATTTTGAGAAAATTTCAAAAAATATGACAATATTGTTTTAATGCCTAGTTGTATCTTTCACTAACATATGATGATGTTCAAAGAGGTTTGGAGCCTTTGTCATCTCCGTTTATCAAGAAAATAATAATTTTATTGTGGTTATTCCATCGATTTAGGGAGTATTATGAAGTTTTACAAATTAATTGATAAAAAAATTGAACTATGCTCATTTACCATGAAACTGAGTTTAGCATACATTAATACAAATTTACAATATGGTAGAAATTTTAAAACAACACTAAAGATTATAGGCTTCAGTATATAAAGTATTTACCAAAAACTCAAAATTTTGTAGGGATTAGCCCATAGATTTTAAGAAAATTTCAAAAAATATGAAAATATTGTTGTAATTCCTAGTTGCATCCTGCACTAACATATGATGATGTTCAAAGAGGTTTGAGCCTTTGTCGTCTCCGTTTATCAAGAAAATAATAATTTTATAGTAGTTACTCCATCGATTTAGGGAGTAGTATGAATTTTACAAAATTAATTGATTAAAAAAATTGAACGATGCTCATTTACCATGAAATAGAGTTTAGCATACATTAATACAAATTTACAATATGGTAGAAATTTTAAAACAACACTAAAGATTATAGGCTTCAGTATATAAAGTATTTACCAAAAACTCAATATTTATGTAAGGGTTAACCCATAGATTTTGAGAAAAAATTCAAAAAATATGACAATATTGTTTTAATGCCTAGTTGCATCCTGCACTAACATATGATGATGTTCAAAGAGGTTTGGAGCCTGTGTCGTCTCCGTTTATCAAGAAAATAATAATTTTATAGTGGTTACTCCATCAATTTAGGGAGTATTAGGAAGTTTTACTAAATTAATTGATAAAAAAATTGAACGATGCTCATTTACCATGAAAATGAGTTTTGCATACATTAATACAAATTTACAATATGGTAGAAATTTTAAAACAACACTAAAGATTATAGGTTTCAGTATATAAAGTATTTACCAAAAACTCAATATATTTGTAGGGGTGTTAGCCCATAGATTTTGAGAAAATTTCAAAAATATGACAATATTGATTTAATGCATAGTTGCATCCTGCACTAACATATGATGATGTTCAAAGAGGTTTGGACCCTTTGTCGTCTCTGTTTATAAGAAAATAATAATTTTATAGTGGTTATTCCATAGATTTAGGGAGTATTATGAAGTTTTACTAAATTAGTTGATTAAAACAATTAAACGATGCTCATTTACCATGAAAAGAGTTTAGCATACATTAATACAAATGTACAATATGGTAAAAATTTAAAACAACAGTAAAGATTATAGGCTTCAGTATATAAAGTATTTACCAAAAACTCAATATTTTTATAGGGGTTAGCCCATAGATTTTGAGAAAATTTCAAAAAATATGACAATATTGTTTTAATGCTTAGTTGCATCCTGCACTAACATATGATGATGTTCAAAGAAGTTTGGAGTCTTTGTCCTCTCCGTTTATCAAGAAAATATTAAATTATAGTGGTTATTCCATCGATTTAGGGAGTATTATGAAGTTTTACTAAATTAATTGATAAAAAAAATTGAACGATGCTCATTTACCATGAAAAGGAGTTTAGCATACATTAATACAAATTTACAATAAAGTAGAAATTTTAAAAAAACACGAAAGATTATAGGCTTCAGTATATAAAGTATTTACCAAAAACTCAATATTTTCGTAGGGGTAAGCCCATAGATTTTGAGAAAATTTCAAAAAATATGACAATATTGTTTTAATGCCTAGTTGCATCCTGCACTAACATATGATGATGTTCGAAGAGGTTTGGACCCTTTGTCGTCTCAGTTTATAAAGAAAATCATAATTTTATAGTGGTTATTCCATAGATTTAGAGAGTATTATGAAGTTTTACTAAATTAGTTGATAAAAAAAATTGAACAATGCTCATTTACCATGAAAAAGAGTTTAGCATACATTAATACAAATGTAAAATATGGTAGAAATTTTAAACAACACTAAAGATTATAGGTTTCAGTATATAAAGTATTTACCAAAAACTCAATATATTTGTAGGGGTTAGCCCATAGATTTTGAGAAAATTTCAAAAAATATGACAATATTGTTTTAATGCCTAGTTGTATCCTGCACTAACATATGATGATGTTCAAAGAGGTTTGGAGTCTTTGTCGTCTCCGTTTATCAAGAAAATAATAATTATATAGTGGTTATTCCATCGATTTAGGGATATTATGAAGTTTTACTAAATTAATTTTATAAAAACAATTGAACGATGCTCATTTACCATGAAAAAGAGTTTAGCATACATTAATACAAATGTACAATATGGTAGAAATTTTAAAAGAACACTAAAGATTATACGCTTCAGTATATAAAGTATTTACTAAAAACTCAATATATTTGTAGGGGTTAGCCTATAGATTTTGAGAAAATTTCAAAAAACATGACAATATTGTTTTAATGCCTAGTTGCATCGTTCACTAACATATGATGATGTTCAAAGAGGTTTGGAGCCTTTGCCGTCTCCGTTTATCAAGAAAATAATAATTTTATAGTGGTTACTCCATCGATTTATAGAGTATTATGAAGTTTTATTAAATTAATTGATAAAAAAAATTGAACGATGCTCATTTACCATGAAAAGAAGTTTAGCATACATTAATACAAATTTACAATATGGTAGAAATTTTAAAACAACACTAAAGATTATAGGCTTCAGTATATAAAGTATTTACCAAAAACTTAATATTTTGTAGGGAGCCCATAGATTTTGAGAAAATTTCAAAAAATATGACAATAATGTTTTAATGCCTAGTTGCATCCTTCACTAACATATAATGATGTTCAAAGAGGTTTGGAGCCTTTGTCATCTCTGTTTATCAAGAAAATAATAATTTTATAGTGGTTATTCCATCGATTTAGGGAGTATTATGAAGTTTTACAAATTAATTGATAAAAAAAATTGAACTATGCTCATTTACCATGAAACTGAGTTTAGCATACATTAATACAAATTTACAATATGGTAGAAATTTTAAAACAACAATAAAGATTATAGGCTTCAGTATATAAAGTATTTACCAAAAACTCAATATTTTTGTAGGGGTTAGCCTATAGATTTTAAGAAAATTTCAAAAAATATGAAAATATTGTTTTAATTCCTAGTTGCATCCTGCACTAACATATGATGATGTTCAAAGAGGTTTGGAGCCTTTGTCGTCTCCGTTTATCAAGAAAATAATAATTTTATAGTAGTTACTCCATCGATTTAGGGAGTATTATGAAGTTTTACTAAATTAATTGATAAAAAAAATTGAACGATGCTCATTTACCATGAAAAGGAGTTTAGCATACATTAATACAAATTTACAATATGGTAGAAATTTTAAAACAACACTAAAGATTATAGGCTTCGGTATATAAAGTATTTACCAAAAACTCAATATTTATGTAAGGGGTTAGCCCATAGATTTTGAGAAAATTTCAAAAAATATGACAATATTGTTTTAATGCCTAGTTGCATCCTGCACTAACATATGATGATGTTCAAAGAGGTTGGGAGCCTGTGTCGTCTCCGGTTATCAAGAAAATCATAATTTTATAGTGGTTATTTCATCAATTTAGGGAGTATTATGAAGGTTTACTAAATTAATTGATTAAAACAATTGAACGATGCTTATTTACCTTGAAAAAGAGTTTAGCATACATTAATACAAATGTACAATATGGTAGAAATTTTAAAACAACACTAAAGATTATAGGCTTCAGTATATAAAGTATTTACCAAAAACTTAATATATTTGTAGGGAGCCCATAGATTTTGAGAAAATTTCAAAAAATATGAAAATATTGTTTTAATGCTTAGTTACATCATTCACTAACATATGATGATGTTCAAAGAGGTTTGGAGCCTTTGTTGTCTCCGTTATCAAGAAAATAATAATTTTATAGTGGTTATTCCATCGATTTAGGGAGAATTATAAAGTTTTCAAATTAATTGATAAAAAAAAATTGAACGATGCTCATTTACAATGAAAAAGAGTTTAGCATACATTAATACAAATGTAGAATATGGTAGAAATTTTAAAACAACACTAAAGATTATAGGCTTCAGTATATAAAGTATTTACCAAAAACTCAATATTTTTGTAGGGGTTAGCCCATAGATTTTAGAAAATTTCAAAAAATATGAAAATATTGTTTTAATTCCTAGTTGCATCCTGCACTAACATATGATGATGTTCGAAGAGGTTTGAAGCCTTTGTCGTCTCCGTTTATCAAGAAAATAATAATTTTATAGTGGTTACTCCATCGATTTAGGGAGTATTATGAAGTTTTACTAAATTAATTGATAAAAATAATTGAACGATGCTCATTTACCGTGAAAAGGAGTTTAGCATACATTAATACAAATTTACAATATGGTAGAAATTTTAAAACAACACTAAAGATTATAGGCTTCAGTATATAAAGTATTTACCAAAAACTTAATATATTTGTAGGGAGCCCAAAGATTTTGAGAAAATTTCAAAAAATATGACAATATTGTTTTAATGCCTAGTTGTATCTTTCACTAACATATGATGATATTCAAAGAGGTTTGGAGCCTTTGTCGTCTCCGTTTATCAAGAAAATAATAATTTTATGGTGGTTATTCCATCGATTTAGGGAGTATTATGAAGTTTTACAAATTAATTGATAAAAAAATTGAACTATGCTCATTTACCATGAAACTGAGTTTAGCATACATTAATACAAATTTACAATATGGTAGAAATTTTAAAACAACACTAAAGATTATAGGCTTCAGTATATAAAGTATTTACCAAAAACTCAAAATTTTTGTAGGGATTAGCCCATAGATTTTAAGAAAATTTCAAAAAATATGAAAATATTGTTGTAATTCCTAGTTGCATCCTGCACTAACATATGATGATGTTCAAAGAGGTTTGGAGCCTTTGTCGTCTCCGTTTATCAAGAAAATAATAATTTTATAGTAGTTACTCCATCGATTTAGGGAGTAGTATGAAATTTTACAAAATTAATTGATTAAAAAAATTGAACGATGCTCATTTACCATGAAATAGAGTTTAGCATACATTAATACAAATTTACAATATGGTAGAAATTTTAAAACAACACTAAAGATTATAGGCTTCAGTATATAAAGTATTTACCAAAAACTCAATATTTATGTAAGGGTTAACCCATAGATTTTGAGAAAAAATTCAAAAAATATGACAATATTGTTTTAATGCCTAGTTGCATCCTGCACTAACATATGATGATGTTCAAAGAGGTTTGGAGCCTGTGTCGTCTCCGTTTATCAAGAAAATAATAATTTTATAGTGGTTACTCCATCGATTTAGGGAGTATTAGGAAGTTTTACTAAATTAATTGATAAAAAAAATTGAACGATGCTCATTTACCATGAAAATGAGTTTTGCATACATTAATACAAATTTACAATATGGTAGAAATTTTAAAACAACACTAAAGATTATAGGTTTCAGTATATAAAGTATTTACCAAAAACTCAATATATTTGTAGGGGTGTTAGCCCATAGATTTTGAGAAAATTTCAAAAAATATGACAATATTGATTTAATGCATAGTTGCATCCTGCACTAACATATGATGATGTTCAAAGAGGTTTGGACCCTTTGTCGTCTCTGTTTATAAAGAAAATAATAATTTTATAGTGGTTATTCCATAGATTTAGGGAGTATTATGAAGTTTTACTAAATTAGTTGATTAAAACAATTAAACGATGCTCATTTACCATGAAAAAGAGTTTAGCATACATTAATACAAATGTACAATATGGTAAAAAATTTAAAACAACAGTAAAGATTATAGGCTTCAGTATATAAAGTATTTACCAAAAACTCAATATTTTTATAGGGGTTAGCCCATAGATTTTGAGAAAATTTCAAAAAATATGACAATATTGTTTTAATGCTTAGTTGCATCCTGCACTAACATATGATGATGTTCAAAGAAGTTTGGAGTCTTTGTCCTCTCCGTTTATCAAGAAAATATTAAATTTATAGTGGTTATTCCATCGATTTAGGGAGTATTATGAAGTTTTACTAAATTAATTGATAAAAAAAATTGAACGATGCTCATTTACCATGAAAAGGAGTTTAGCATACATTAATACAAATTTACAATAAAGTAGAAATTTTAAAACAACACGAAAGATTATAGGCTTCAGTATATAAAGTATTTACCAAAAACTCAATATTTTCGTAGGGGTAAGCCCATAGATTTTGAGAAAATTTCAAAAAATATGACAATATTGTTTTAATGCCTAGTTGCATCCTGCACTAACATATGATGATGTTCGAAGAGGTTTGGACCCTTTGTCGTCTCAGTTTATAAAGAAAATCATAATTTTATAGTGGTTATTCCATAGATTTAGAGAGTATTATGAAGTTTTACTAAATTAGTTGATAAAAAAAATTGAACAATGCTCATTTACCATGAAAAAGAGTTTAGCATACATTAATACAAATGTAAAATATGGTAGAAATTTTTAAACAACACTAAAGATTATAGGTTTCAGTATATAAAGTATTTACCAAAAACTCAATATATTTGTAGGGGTTAGCCCATAGATTTTGAGAAAATTTCAAAAAATATGACAATATTGTTTTAATGCCTAGTTGTATCATGCACTAACATATGATGATGTTCAAAGAGGTTTGGAGTCTTTGTCGTCTCCGTTTATCAAGAAAATAATAATTATATAGTGGTTATTCCATCGATTTAGGGATATTATGAAGTTTTACTATATTAATTTTATAAAAACAATTGAACGATGCTCATTTAC
The DNA here is from genome assembly GCF_020379485.1 of Brassica napus. Classification (NCBI taxonomy): domain Eukaryota; kingdom Viridiplantae; phylum Streptophyta; class Magnoliopsida; order Brassicales; family Brassicaceae; genus Brassica; species Brassica napus. The sequence goes on along the minus strand of NC_063434.1, from coordinate 29,851,891 downwards.
CATGAAAAAGAGTTTAGCATACATTAATACAAATGTACAATATGGTAGAAATTTTAAAAGAACACTAAAGATTATACGCTTCAGTATATAAAGTATTTACTAAAAACTCAATATATTTGTAGGGGTTAGCCTATAGATTTTGAGAAAATTTCAAAAAACATGACAATATTGTTTTAATGCCTAGTTGCATCGTTCACTAACATATGATGATGTTCAAAGAGGTTTGGAGCCTTTGCCGTCTCCGTTTATCAAGAAAATAATAATTTTATAGTGGTTACTCCATCGATTTATAGAGTATTATGAAGTTTTATTAAATTAATTGATAAAAAAAATTGAACGATGCTCATTTACCATGAAAAGAAGTTTAGCATACATTAATACAAATTTACAATATGGTAGAAATTTTAAAACAACACTAAAGATTATAGGCTTCAGTATATAAAGTATTTACCAAAAACTCAAGATATTTGTAGGGGTTAGCCCATAGATTTTGAAAAAAAATCAAAAAATATGACAATATTGTTTTAATGCCTAGTTTCATCATGCACTAACATGTGATGATGTTCAAAGAGGTTTGGAGCCTTTTTCGTCTCCGTTTATCAAGAAAATCATAATTTTATAGTGGTTAATTCATCGATTTAGGGAGTATTATGAAGTTTTACTAAATTAATTGATAAAAACAATTAAACGATGCTTATTTACCATGAAAAAGAGTTTATCATACATTAATACAAATGTAGAACATGGTAGAAATCTTAAAACAACACTAAAGTTTATAGGCTTCAGTATATAAAGTATTTACCAAAAACTCAATATATTTGTAGATATATTGTTTTTATCTGTATGACTGCTTGTCACGAAACACAGTTAAACCGTCAATGTACTTATTATTTACATATCTAGAGTATTATGTTCGATATGTCACAAGTGAAACAAAAACAACAAAACATTAAAAAGATGGAACGATCTTTCTTGTGTTTCTGAGCCAGATCAGTCTTATGCCTCGGTGGCTGCAGCTTCTTGTACTTCAACAGCCGCCTCCGTCTCTGCTTTGGCTACCTCCTCAGGAGTCTTGCCGTTGGTCACAGGCGGCACCAAAGAGTCAAACTTGGCTGACTTTCCCAACACAATCTCAATCTGCGTAACACATAAATACAAAGAGATGTAAAATAAGAATCATGACGTTAGATGGTAAAGAAAGAAAAGACTTGCCTTTGCCTTCTGAACCATCTTTCCTTTAGTCTCGTCTTTCATTCCCACTGTCGATGTCAACACTTCTGAACAAACATGAAAACACATTCTTGAATCAGACGAAAGTTTTTTTTTTATCATGAAAGAGAGAGAGAGAGAGAGAGAGAGAGACTTTAAACTTACTCTTCTCTGTAGCCAATCCATTGTTCTTCAAGATCTCAGAGATTGTTACCACGGTAGTTATTGCTATTTACAAAAACAAACTGTGACACCCGTCACTTTCGAAATAATAAAACAATTCGATAAATAATAGTTTATGAAATCTCCATTTATAAATATAAAAGTCAATACAATATCATAAGGCCTAAAGGCCCAATAACGATAACATTCGAAATATAAAGTACGACATAAACCGAAAGTCCGAAATACGAGATAACATAAACGATAGATAGGAGCCCAAAGGCCCAAAAGCGATAAAACGATAAAAGTGATAGAAGTCCAAAGCTCGATAGTAGTAAAAGCCCAAAAGCACCGGTCCGGTATAATCACTCCCGCTCATCGGTCTCACCTGAAAGGGGAAATAAAGAGGGGTGAGCGACAGGGGAATCGCCCAGTGAGGTATGGGGATGCTAAACCGCAAACCACTGACTGAGTTCATAGCACTACTAAAATGTAGGCCTAGCTCTAGCATGAAACAAACACGGCGTCTATTACACCACACAAAACAATCAACATATGTCTAGTGGACTAGACATGCTACAACCAATGCGATAATAGTATACCGCATTTCCTTATAAGGATATAATTATATATGACTCTACAAGCGTCGTAAGTACAGTAGTCCACTCTGTACCCCCGCAATCTCCACAAACAAAGCGGCCTAGTACAAACGTCTCTGTACCCCGCTAAACACACGGCCTAGTACAGATATCTCCGTACCCCGCGATCTCTCAAACATGCGGCCTAGTGCAATCACCTCTGCACCCCGCAATCTCAACACATGGACTAGCATATATAAATATATATATATTTAACAGTTCTTAACATCAATCATTTCAATCAACCGTTGAATCCTCTATTATCCTATTTCCGGTTTAACAATCAATATCAATAATGAACAAGCAAGACTCTCAAACAGACTCGATTCACAGAGACGGATCATGTTTCGAAACTAAACTTTCCATAATGGTAGTACTAAACTAGTTCGGGATTTAAACGGAGAAGCCCTCACCTTAGCAACAAGAAGACGTGGTACCTATGAACTCCAGCTGCTCAAATAGATTCCAAATCTGAAATCAGGGCGAAATTCTGAGTCGGAACGGCTTTCGAACGGTTTAAAATGGGTTTAGTCAAGATTTACGGAAAAGTCAACACGCTGGTCAAAGGTCAACCCGGTCAACTTTGACCCAAGCCGGTTAACCCTTGACCAGATTGGAATTGATTTAAACCAACCGGTTGAACTCAACCGAAATCGATTCCAATTGGACCATCCGGTTTACCTTAACCAACAATTGATTAATTAATTAATTAATCCATCTAACCGGTTTATCCTAACCGAAATCCAATTGATTTTAACCGGCGGTTTAACCTAACCAACCCTAAATCAATTTAAACCAGTCAATCCAACCGGTTAACCGAGTCACCGAGTTGACTCACCGGGTCGACTCAGCCGAGTTGGCGAGTCGTCGGCGAGTCACCGGACAATTGTCACCGGCGGCGACGGCGGAGGGTGGCGGCGGCTTACCGAAAAATCAACGGCAGCGACGGCGGCGAGGCGGCGACGCGGCGGCAGCTTCTCGGCGGCGAACGGACGGTGGCCGGTCACGGCGGCTCCGGCGAACGTTGGTCGGAGACGGCGGCGAGTGGCCGGGATGCGCGGTGGCTCCGGCGGACGGCGATGGCGCGTGCGTTTCACGCCTGCGCAGAGGCGAAACTTCGGGAGGCTCTAGCGGCTTCGTCCGGGATCCGATTGCGGTGTGGTTGGTGTCTACGGCTTCGTCTCGACGAGAGGAACACGATGGTGGTCTTGCATGCACGAAATTCGCAGTGGTTAGGAAGTTATGGGCGATTTACTAAAACGGAAACGAAACTGAAACTTAAGGCATGCGGTTTCCGGCAGTTACCTAGGGTGTTGATCGGGGGTGACGAGCTGAACGTGATCACGGCACACGGTTGCTCCGGCGACGAGCTCCGGCGACCCACTCACTGCAAAATGATCACACTTCTTCTTCTTAGTTCACTCTCTCTCTAACTCTTCTTTATTTTCTGAAGTTTCTGAGAAAACAAGGTGGAAAGGTGGGTATTTGTAACAAAATACCTTGGGCTTCTGGAAATGGTTTTGGGCTTCGCTGAATGTCAGATGGGCCTGGGTTTGGGTCATGACAACTCTCCCCCACTAATAAGGAATTCGACCCCGAATTCGAGTCACCAAACTCTCCAATGACACCCCAAAACAGGTCTGGATAATCAATCCTCATTTGGGGCTCGGACTCCCAGGTCTCCTCCTGAATCCCGTCTCTCTCCCAACGAACCTTGACCAACATTGTCATCATACCATGATCTGCTTTCACTTGGCGATCCAATATCTCTACTGGCTGGCACAACCCACGTAAACCTTTGCCAAGGTCTCTAGGTGGCTGCTGCAAAATGAGCTCTGGCTCTCTCACTACTTTCCTCAAAACGGAAACATGGAACACATCATGGAAATCTGATAACTCTCCTGATAAATCCAATCGGTAAGCAACTGCTCCAATCCGCTCCAGAATAGGATATGGTCCCATATATCTCGGTTTAAGCTTCTTTAGCTTCCGAGTCTTAGATCCTCCCTGAAATGTCCTCATTTTCAGGTATACCAGGTCGCCAACCTGGAACTCCAAATCCTTACGCCGCTTATCTGCATAACTCTTCTGACGGTCATGGGCTTCCTTAAGCCGCATCTTGAGCATCTCAACCTGCTCGACTGTCTCTTGAACCATGGCTGGTTCTATCTCACGTCGCTCTCCCACTTCCGTCCAACAAAGTGGTGTGCGACAAGGCCTACCATATAGAGCCTCATATGGTGCCATCCCAATGCTCGAATGATAGCTGTTGTTGTAGGCAAACTCGGCTAGAGGTAGATACTTCACCCAACTACCTTCCCAATCTAAAACACAAGCTCTAAGCATATCCTCCAAAGTCTGAATTGTCCTCTCTGACTGACCATCTGTCTGCGGGTGATACGCCGTACTCATATGAACCTTTATTCCAAGTGCCTTCTGGAAGGCCCTCCAAAACTCAGACGTGAACTTTGTATCCCGATCCGATACAATGCTGACAGGAACTCCATGCAATCTCACAATCTCGCTGATGAAAGTCTGTGCTAGCTGATCAGCTCTGTCTGTCTTCTTAACCGCTAGAAAATGGGCTGACTTCGTAAGTCTATCCACGATTACCCATATGGCATTCTTTCCTCCTGATGTAGTCGGCAAACCCGTCACAAAATCCATAGTTACCATGTCCCATTTCCACTCCGGTAATGGAAGGTTTTGCAATAACCCGCTAGGAACCTGATGCTCGGCCTTAACCATCTGACACGTCTGACATTGCGATACAAATGAAGCAACATCTCTCTTCATACCAGGCCAATGGTAATATCGCTTCAGATCCCTATACATCTTGGTATTTCCTGGATGAATAGAGAAACTCGAGTGGTGTGCTTGCCGTAAGATCTCCTTTCTTAACAGCTCATCATTGGGCACACAAACCCGGTTTCGGTACATGAACATCCCGCTGGAGGATGTATGATAACCAATACTCTCCATCTCGATCTGCTTACACAAAGCTTCATCATTATCTTGGGCTTTGCGTACCCTCCATAGTAAGTCTGCCCGCTCTACAGCCTCAGCTCCAACTGACTCTCCCTCTACAGTAACTGCACATAATCTGAGACTAGCAAGTGTCCCAGTAAGCTCTTGGACCTCTTTGGTTCCCGATACATCGCTTCTACGCCTACTCAAGGCATCCGCCACATGATTAGCCTTTCCCGGATGATATGCGATCTCCAAGTTGTAGTCTGCTAACAACTCCATCCATCTACGCTGCCTCAAATTCAAGTCCGCCTGCGTAAATATGTACTTCAGACTCTGGTGATCCGTGAAAATCTTCACCTTCTCTCCATATAAGTATGACCTCCAGATCTTCAATGCAAATACAACTGCTGCCAACTCCAAATCATGCGTAGGATAATTGGCCTCGTGAGGCCTCAACTGTCGTGATGCATAGGCAATGACCTGACCCTCCTGCATCAGTACACATCCTAATCCGGTGCCTGACGCATCAGTGTAAACATCATATGGTATCCCTGGCCTCGGGAGTACCAAAACTGGCGCATGGGTCAGCTGTCGCTTCAACTCACTGAAACTCCCCGAACATTCCTCTGTCCAATCAAACTCGGCGTCTTTTCCTGTTAGCCGCGTCATTGGCTTTGCAATGCTAGCAAAACTGTTGACATACTTTCTGTAGTATCCTGCCAAACCGAGAAAACTGCGGATCTCCGTTGCACTCTTAGGTGTCGGCCACTCTGAAATGGCGGTAATCTTCTCCTGATCTACGGCAACTCCTGCTTCTGAAACCACGTGACCCAAAAATCCAATCTTCCTCTGCCAAAAGCTACACTTACTCAGCTTGGCAAACAACTGATGTTCCCGAAGCTTACCCAACACAATCCGCAAATGTTCAGCGTGCTCTTCTCTACTCCGAGAATAAACCAAGATGTCGTCGATGAAGACGATCACACACTTATCCAAGTGCTCTCGAAACACATCATTCATGAGCTTCATGAATGCTGCCGGTGCGTTCGTCAACCCAAATGGCATTACCACAAACTCGTAATGTCCATAACGGGTACGGAATGCCGTCTTCCGCACATCTCCCTCAGCTATCGCAATCTGGTGGTATCCCGATGCCAAGTCAATCTTAGAGAACCATGAAGCTCCCTGCAACTGGTCCAACAACTCGTCGATACGCGGGAGCGGGTACTTATTCTTGATGGTCACTTTGTTCAAACCTCTGTAATCGATACAAAGTCTGAAACTCCCATCTTTCTTCTTCACAAACAACACTGGTGCTCCCCACGGTGACGTACTCGGCCTGATAAACCCCTTATCAGATAGTTCCTCCAACTGCTTCTTTAACTCTGCCATCTCAGTTGGTGCGAGACGGTATGGAGCTCGTGAAACTGGTGCTGCTCCTGGCTCTACTTCTATCGTAAGTACGTCCGCTCTAGCTGGTGGTGGCCCTTTTAAAGCCTCAAAGACATCCTCGTACTCGGCGACCACTGGTATATCATGCAGCTCCTGCTGACCGTCCTCCTTAACCATCGAAATGGTTGTCAAAAATCCCTCTGCTCCACTCTCCAATAATTCTTCTGCACGCAACATGGAGACGATAGGAATTTCCTGGTGTGTCTGAATGCCCTCGCAAATGATCTTTCCTTCTTCTCTAGGGATGTTAACTCTTGCCTTCGGACAATCCAAGACTACTCGATGTCGCGACAACCAATCCATCCCAAGTATAACATCGTAGGAGCTCATCTCCATCTCCGTCAAATCTCCGAGCAACTCGACTCCTCCAAGTAGAACTGGTACATCGTGATGAATGCCAACTGCTCCCAACTTCTCTGTACCGGCAGTCTGAATCTGCTTAGCCTTCGGTTCAAAGACTCCCCGAAAAGACCAAGACTGGACTAAGCGCGGACTCACAAAACTATGAGAAGCTCCCGTGTCGAATAAGGTATAAGCTGACTCTCCTCCAACGGAAACCGATCCTGCTATCGGCTCAGCTCCCTGAGGATCTCCAACCGCAAACACACGTGGAGCGATGGCTAGACGCTTCGGTGGTGGTGGAAGTGCCGCATTGCCCCTCCTCGGACAATCTCTGATGAAGTGACCTGGCTGACCACAGCCAAAACAGACCTGTGCCGCTGCTGGTGCTGCTGGTGCTGCAATCTGTCTGACTGGTGGCGTATCCAATGGCTTAACCCGACAAAACTTCGCAATGTGTCCAATCTTACCGCAAATAAGACACCTCATACACTGCCCACTGTGACTGCGATGGCAACGAGGACATATCGGTAATCCCGACGGGTCCCCTGCTCTCCTCTGAGACTCTGGAGCTTTTCCAGACTTAACCTGAACTGCTTTGGTAAGTTTCTGCTCCTCCGCCAAGCCTGCCTCCTGCTCGGCAGCTTTCTCCACCAAATCTCCCAATCTGTGGTAGGTGACTACCCGACACCTGTTGCGAATCTCCACTCGCATCCCACTCAAAAACTTCCTGATCAAGTCTTCCTCTGAAATGCCCACTCCAGCAAATCTGCGAAGTTGGTTGAACACAACCTCATACTCCCTGATAGACATCTCTCCCTGGCTTACATGCTCGAACTCGCATTTCTTCCTATCCATAGCTTCCTTCGGAAAGTATTTCCTATCAAACTCTCGAATGAAGTCAGCGAAGGTAAGCCTCTCTGGCCCAAAATGACTCAATCGTATTCCTTCCCACCATATAAGAGCATCTCCACGAAGATACTGCATAGTCAATCTGAGCGACAACTCTGGTGGACACTCAATAATCTCCAGCTTCCGCTGCAAGGCTAACTTCCAATCATGTGCAGCTACAGCATCCACTGTCCCGCTAAAATGCTCCATATCCATGTTCCTCATCTGACATGTCAGCCTGTAGAACCTCTCATCATAAACTGGGTAAACATGAGGTCGCGGTGGTGGTGGCGGTAGATCCTGAACACCATGAGCAAACTGCTGAGCTGGATCCTGCTGCAGTGGAACCTGAGGAAGGGGAACCTGCTGAACGGGATCCTGATGATCATGCTGAGCGGGAATCTGCTGATCCTGCTGAACCTGAACCGGTGGAACTTGCTGAACCCGAATCTGTGGACCCTGCTGCACCTGAACCTGAGGACCCTGCTGAACGGCAGCCATCTGACGAGCAACCTCCTGAGCAGCTACTCGGGCAGCCTCCTGAGCGGCCTGCCTGGCTGTCTCCTGGGCAATCTGCTGAAGTGCCTCCTGAGCGGCCTGCCTAGCGGCATCCTGAACCATCTGTCTCAATGCATCCTGATCAACTGGTGGAGCCGCGGGTGGCGGAACTGCGGGCTGCTCATGCTCATCTACATCGTCTCTAACAACTCTGGCAGTCTGGGCACGTGTGGTTCTTCTCCTTGGCGGCATCTGAAAGGAAAGCGAAAAAGTAAGCTTCTGTTGAATTCTTGATACAAACATTTAAAGAGGAGAGATACCGAACGGAAAGGTGCTATTTATTTTTGTTTTCAAAATTCCCAAATCTCCGAAAATATTTTGAAATCGTCTAAAACCGTTAAAATCGAATAAAACCGAATAAAACCAAGTCTCCAAAATCGCCATCCCGGGTCGGAGCCGGGACGGAACCCCGCTCTGATACCAAAACTGTGACACCCGTCACTTTCGAAATAATAAAACAATTCGATAAATAATAGTTTATGAAATCTCCATTTATAAATATAAAAGTCAATACAATATCATAAGGCCTAAAGGCCCAATAACGATAACATTCGAAATATAAAGTACGACATAAACCGAAAGTCCGAAATACGAGATAACATAAACGATAGATAGGAGCCCAAAGGCCCAAAAGCGATAAAACGATAAAAGTGATAGAAGTCCAAAGCTCGATAGTAGTAAAAGCCCAAAAGCACCGGTCCGGTATAATCACTCCCGCTCATCGGTCTCACCTGAAAGGGGAAATAAAGAGGGGTGAGCGACAGGGGAATCGCCCAGTGAGGTATGGGGATGCTAAACCGCAAACCACTGACTGAGTTCATAGCACTACTAAAATGTAGGCCTAGCTCTAGCATGAAACAAACACGGCGTCTATTACACCACACAAAACAATCAACATATGTCTAGTGGACTAGACATGCTACAACCAATGCGATAATAGTATACCGCATTTCCTTATAAGGATATAATTATATATGACTCTACAAGCGTCGTAAGTACAGTAGTCCACTCTGTACCCCCGCAATCTCCACAAACAAAGCGGCCTAGTACAAACGTCTCTGTACCCCGCTAAACACACGGCCTAGTACAGATATCTCCGTACCCCGCGATCTCTCAAACATGCGGCCTAGTGCAATCACCTCTGCACCCCGCAATCTCAACACATGGACTAGCATATATAAATATATATATATTTAACAGTTCTTAACATCAATCATTTCAATCAACCGTTGAATCCTCTATTATCCTATTTCCGGTTTAACAATCAATATCAATAATGAACAAGCAAGACTCTCAAACAGACTCGATTCACAGAGACGGATCATGTTTCGAAACTAAACTTTCCATAATGGTAGTACTAAACTAGTTCGGGATTTAAACGGAGAAGCCCTCACCTTAGCAACAAGAAGACGTGGTACCTATGAACTCCAGCTGCTCAAATAGATTCCAAATCTGAAATCAGGGCGAAATTCTGAGTCGGAACGGCTTTCGAACGGTTTAAAATGGGTTTAGTCAAGATTTACGGAAAAGTCAACACGCTGGTCAAAGGTCAACCCGGTCAACTTTGACCCAAGCCGGTTAACCCTTGACCAGATTGGAATTGATTTAAACCAACCGGTTGAACTCAACCGAAATCGATTCCAATTGGACCATCCGGTTTACCTTAACCAACAATTGATTAATTAATTAATTAATCCATCTAACCGGTTTATCCTAACCGAAATCCAATTGATTTTAACCGGCGGTTTAACCTAACCAACCCTAAATCAATTTAAACCAGTCAATCCAACCGGTTAACCGAGTCACCGAGTTGACTCACCGGGTCGACTCAGCCGAGTTGGCGAGTCGTCGGCGAGTCACCGGACAATTGTCACCGGCGGCGACGGCGGAGGGTGGCGGCGGCTTACCGAAAAATCAACGGCAGCGACGGCGGCGAGGCGGCGACGCGGCGGCAGCTTCTCGGCGGCGAACGGACGGTGGCCGGTCACGGCGGCTCCGGCGAACGTTGGTCGGAGACGGCGGCGAGTGGCCGGGATGCGCGGTGGCTCCGGCGGACGGCGATGGCGCGTGCGTTTCACGCCTGCGCAGAGGCGAAACTTCGGGAGGCTCTAGCGGCTTCGTCCGGGATCCGATTGCGGTGTGGTTGGTGTCTACGGCTTCGTCTCGACGAGAGGAACACGATGGTGGTCTTGCATGCACGAAATTCGCAGTGGTTAGGAAGTTATGGGCGATTTACTAAAACGGAAACGAAACTGAAACTTAAGGCATGCGGTTTCCGGCAGTTACCTAGGGTGTTGATCGGGGGTGACGAGCTGAACGTGATCACGGCACACGGTTGCTCCGGCGACGAGCTCCGGCGACCCACTCACTGCAAAATGATCACACTTCTTCTTCTTAGTTCACTCTCTCTCTAACTCTTCTTTATTTTCTGAAGTTTCTGAGAAAACAAGGTGGAAAGGTGGGTATTTGTAACAAAATACCTTGGGCTTCTGGAAATGGTTTTGGGCTTCGCTGAATGTCAGATGGGCCTGGGTTTGGGTCATGACACAAACAGTTAAAAGTAAATACACACACCATCAACAAGCTTTTAAAGAAGATTAAGGATGTAATTAATTACCCATTCCAAGCGCAGAGAGCTCGACCTCGTTGTGTTGCTGAATGTACCTCTGCATCAGCCGAATAAAGAATCAAAAACACAATTGTTCTCTTTGGAATACTAACAAACACGAATCAACAAAAAACAACCTTGGCGAGATTAACGTAGAAGAACAAAGGTTTCTTCGTGTTGGAGACTTGGATCCTGTTCTTCTTGTGAGTCTCAACGGAAGCCTTCTTCGCCGTCGCAGCGAGGACGATGTTTATCTCCGGTGATGTGATCGGTGCAAAAGCCGGTGTTGCTACTTCCATCGCCATCTTCTTCTTTCACTTCTCTTCTCTTTCTAGCGGGAAATTAGAAAACCGTTATGAGGCCTTAACGGCATTTATATAGCACCCGATGCGCTCATCGTGAAGCCAACCACAATGTGACACGTGTTCGTCTTCGAGTGGTTTGTTGACCGAGTAAGAGCGAAAGACGGATTGGTTCGTCTCCCTTCGAAACTTTAAATGACGAGATTACCCTCGATCATTGTTGAGGTATTTACCTGTTGGGCCTTTTACATTACAAAACTTAGCGTGGGCCTGAAATATGCCAATATAAGTGGGTTTGCGTTATATTTTATAGAAATTATTACAAGATCTCCGATCTAAATTTGACTTTACAAATTGGAATCAAATCATATTATTGAGTGTTCACGGTTTTGTTATTCACTCACATTAATTCGTGTCTGAACATCCATAGTGTGTTTGTATATTACAGTACACATGTCAATCTCTCGTTGGTGGTTAACTTTTTCGAAGGCTATTTGTTGGACAATCCGACCAATTTTGTCTATTGTTTTATGAATTATCTGTAAGAATTTTGCTGCGAAAGGATAAAAGGTTTCTTTTGAGTTGTGACGTGGGTCCTACGTCTTTTAAAATTTTAAACAGAGTAACGAGGGAAAAAAAGTATGATGTGACAAGGTAGCTTATGTTCCAAGTATCTTTCTAGCTTCCTTTGACTCGGCCAAAACTCATCCTTTCTTGGAGAAAAAGCTTCAGCGTCGCAGTCAGCTCTTTGTCTCGTGAAGAGAGACAGCCATTAACCGGACGACACAGCGCAGGAGCAGTTCAGAACAAAAATGATCCCAAGAAACAAGAACACTGATTAATGCTGTCCACGAAAGCCCTTGTTCGAGATCTAGCAATGGTAAAACTGGATTAAAACCAGTAAACGAGTCCTTGGAAGAAGCTTGTGAGTGAGGCTTGATGATTGATGCTTTCTTGCGTTCACTCTCAAACTAACTTTGATAGATGTCACCGGAGAGACTTTAAAATTTAGAAACAAAGACTCTTTGTTTGTTTTTTTTTTTGGGTTATTTCCGGTATATCCTTGGTTCACAATGTAATCGTCTTTCTCAGTTTTAGTAGTAACGTAAAACTTTTTATGTTGGTTGTTGAAGAACTCCTTATGTTGAAATTTGTATATAACGAGTGTTGTTGTATTAATCAACCCAAAGTATTTACGGATTGAAAGAGGTTGAGAAAAATCTTAGTTAAGATCTTATTATGCCTTTTCTTAAAGGGCAATTGTAAATAATAGCACCTTTTGAAGTTTATGTCTCAAAAATAGCACTAGAAGGAGAAAGTCACAAAAATGACATTCATTAAAGGGTAAAATATCTATAATACCCTTGGTTTAAAATTAAATAAACAAACTAAAATAAATAAAAATAAAAATAAAATAAAAATAAAAATAAAAAAAAATAAAATTTTTTTTATAGTTTCAGATTATATGTTTTCAGATTCGAAATTTTTATAATTTTAAAAAAAAAAAAAAATTTCAAATTTTTTTTTATTTTTTTCAGATTTTATTTTTATAATTTAAAAATACTTTTTGAAACTGTTTTTAAAATTTTTATTTTTTATTTTATTATTTATTATTTATAAAATTTTAAACCCTAATTCCAAAACCCCACCCCTTAACTCTAAACCCTAAAGTTTGGATTAATTAACCCTAGGGGTATAAGTGTACATTACCTTTTTAATGAAACCTATTTTTGTGACTTTGAGCCTTGAGTGCTACTTTGGGAACAAAAACTTGGTTTAGTGCTATTCTAGTCTTTTTCTCTTTCTTAAATCAATGATTTTAAAACAACTAGCTCCGAACAAAATTCTAATAAACCCAAAGAGCAAACCAGTAGAAATAAATACCAGCATCAAACATTTAACCTAAACCGGTAATATCAAACAAAGAAACCCTAAAAACCCAAAACTAAACCGAGTAAAGTCGATAAACCAAGTAGAACGCTAACACTTTTCCGGTCGCCGCTTGAACGGTTACCACCATGGTGATGAAATCCACCACCTACTCCAAAACCTGGATACACTCCTCGTCCTCCTCCACCAGAGCTGCGTCCACCACCTACTCCAAAACCTGGATACACTCCTCGTCCTCCTCCACCAGAGCTGCGTCCACCACCTACTCCAAAACCTGGATACACTCCTCGTCCTCCTCCACCAGAGCTGCGTCCACCTCCACGTCCACCTCCGCCACGTCCACCTCCGCCACCTCCGCCACCTCCGCCGTGTCCACCTCCGCCACCTCCTTTCTTAACAACGACAGCTAGTTCCGCTGCTTTGTCAGCAAAAGCGTTACCGTCATGTTTCGACTCAACTGACTGGACCGGAAGATTGACATGGCTTGGATCAGCGGTGGCTAAACGTGTAGTAGATCGTGAGGTGGCTTGAAAAAAGTAGTGCTGGAGATGGAGAAAAAATAGAAAGTATAGAAGCAAAGAAGCTTTCATAGAACTCATAATTGCCTTCGCTCTTCTTCTGGTCTCAGAGTTCCTTCTTAATTTATACCCCAATTGTTTTGAATATATAAGGGAAATGGGAGGAAATTTTCCATTTATTAGAATATTTGGTAGGGTATTTCCCTTTTTAGATATAAGAAAATTTAGTAGAAAAGGAAAACGGATTTTTTGAAAAGTATTTTAATCATTATATTTATTAAAAATTTTCTAAAACAAAAAATTTCCTCAATCGAAATTTCCTTTTAATTTTTGTCATTCTTCTATTTTAATTTGCAGAGTTCTTCAAAAACTCTGAACAAGAATTTGCAATAAGTTTACATGATATATTACGTCCTCTTGCTTGCAGTTATATGCTGGACACTTTCCTGGTTTAACACCAGTGGAATTAAGGATCTGAAGAAGCTAATGCATATCAGCTATGTCCACTCTTACTTGATTAAGAAGCCAGAGATATTCAGCTTCCCATTTACATTCTTCGTTCGTGGGTCAACAATGACCGGTTTGAGATGCTACGTGAAACAGACAATAGAAACAAGCAACTTAATGCCAGTTCAAAAAAAAAAATGCAACTTAATTTGTCGGGTTATATGAAAGTTTTCTGCAATAAAACAAAGAAATAACAATTTTTTTTTCAGTTGTATACTCTTTTATACAATTGTCATTACTCATAAGAGCATTATTATCGCTCAAAACCTATCCGATTTTCTTAAATCATTTTCTCAAAAAAACAACAACCAATAAAATATTAAACCATTGGCAAATGAGGAAAGTTTCTTATAGGAGAGATACCATTTCTCATTTCTTTATATTTTTACATTTTCAATTATTTAATCTCTAGAAACTTTATTATATACTGACACTAAAATGGTTTAAGGGTATTTTCATTCAAATAATATAGAAAGAGTATTTTTGTTACATTTCAAAATATTATGTTTATAATTTACAAATCTATAAAATATTAACACATCAAGGATTTGGTGTTGTAGACACATAAATAGTGGTAGCATAGTAGTAAAAAAAGAATTTAGGATAAAATACATATTCGTTGATTCTAGATTTCATTTCTGTTTAAAACTAAATTCCATTTGATTAGTCATACAAAATTAAACTTTAGTTACCTAATAAAGAAAAGCATATTCAAATTTCTAGTCGATTTGGACCTTTAGAGAAATAGTTGGGTCTCGGTCATACCTTTTAACTTTGTTTGACTCATTTAAAAAAACAAGTTTGAATTACTAGTCGGTTTCGACTTTTAGAGAATTACTTGGGTTTCGGCCCATACTATTTCGAAACTTTGCTTGTCTCATTTAGAAAAACAAGTTAGAATTCTTAGTCGGCTGGATCTTGGCCCAGACATCTACAAGTATATAAAAAATTCATATCTAGGTTTAAGAAAAAAAGACATTAGATTTAAGAGTCAAAAGAATCAAACAGTGAGAGGCGGAGTTGAAAACAATGATGAAAAGGGTCAAGAGGTCTAAGAAACGAGACGAAAGGAATGTAAAGGATCCGTTTAAGAAGCTTCCTAATGACCTGAACGTAGAGATTCTCATGAAAATGCCGCCGAGATCCATAGCCAGGCTCCGTTTCGCTTCTAAACACTTGTCATCGATAATCCTTGACAAAGAGTTCACCAAGTTGTACATGACTCGATCTTCGACTCAGCCGCGTCATCTTATCTCAGTACACCGTGGCGGCAGCAACATGCAGATGCAGGGCTTTCACTCCTTGTCTCAAGACCATGCGTCGTTTTCGAACCATGACAAGGTTAGCTATAAACTAGATCCGTATCTACCGTATGAATTTACTCCACCTGTTCGCGGCTTGATCTGCGGTCGGAAGGGTACCAAGATGATTGTCGGAAACCCTAGCACGGGTCAGTTCGTATCGTTACCTAAAGTCAAAACAAGGAGGCAAGAAATATTATCTGTTTTTGGATATGATCCAGTTAATGATGTGTACAAAGTGTTGTGCATGACGGTGGTAACTAAACGTAGTAACATGTCTCGTGGTGGTGGTGATGTTGTGCCATGGGAGGATATTATGTCGGAGGAGCATCAGGTGATCACTGTAGGAGCTAAACAAAAATGGAGAATGGTCGAGTGTAAGCATCCACATCGTCATTATTCTGGACATCAAGGGATATGCAGGGATGGGGTTATGTATTATTTAGCGTCTTACAAACAAAAACGATCTCTAATGAGCTTTGATCTGAGTTCTGAAGACTTTAATGTTACTAAGCTACCTGAGGATCAGATGCTTCAACAGTATGGTTCTCTGACGAATCACACTGGAAAGATAACCATATCAAGTCATGCATATAACAGCAACCTTGACCTATGGGTTCTGGAAGATGCCAACAAAGAAGTATGGACAAAAGTTGCTGCTGTGATTCCTCCTGTCTCAGATTTACTTGGATGGTTGCATACGATCCTGTTCAGGTTCTGGGGTATACTTCGTACTGGGGAGATGATATTCGCACCGCTTTTATCCCGTAACCCTTTCTTTTTTATTTGTTACGATCCCAAGGACAAAAAGGTCAGAGAAATTGCGATTAATGGAATTGGAGATGACTCTGATACTATCCAAGTATTTTTCGATCATGTAGAGAGTTGTATGATTCTGTGAAAGGTATGTTAATCATTATTACTGTAATTGTGATAAAACAATGTATTCAGTCTTTTCGTCAATTACTTTGGATATGCTTGTGGATTATATATGTAATTGTATGAGTTACTTAAGTTTTTGTTTTGTGTGGAGCTAACAAACTTCGGTTTGGCTTTTTTTTAGTTATTGTGTGTGATAAAGAGTTTTGTATTGGCTTCTTTATCATTTTGGTTGCCTTTTGAGTTTTGTTACTTGATGAAGAAGCAAAACACATTGATGTAGGTAAGCTTTGCAAAGCTGATTACAGTATCAGTTTCCATTGGAGAGATCATTAAGTTTTATCTAAGTTCCATATAGTAGTTCGTATATAGTTTAAAACTTTTCCTTATTATTGGAATTGAGATATCTTATTCAAACCATTTGATCATGTCGAGAGTCATGTTTCTGTGAAAGGGAGTTATTGCTAGTTCTTTTGGTGTTGCCTTCTTAACTTTCTCTCTTTTCCAAGTTTCATTTTAGTTCCGTCGGATAGTATCATTGGAACTGATTTAACAAATTTATTTACGTCTTTAATTTTCATCAATGGCTATGCTTATGGAATATTCAAATGCAAGTATGACTTGATTAGAATAAGCTTTGATTTTTGTAACAAGCTTCGGTTGTGGTTCCTCCTGTGACAGATATACTTGGTACTGGGGAGATGATATTCACACCGATCGCACCCCATAACCGTTCTTTGTTATTTGTTACGATCCCAAGGATAACAAAGTCAGAGACATTGTGATTAATGGAATTGGAGATGACTCTGATACTATCCAAGTCTTTTTCGATCATGTAAAGAGTTGTATGGTTCTGTGAAAGGTATGTGAATGATCCTTATTATTACTGTAATTGTGACATCTGATAAAACAATGTATTCAGTCTTTTCGTCAATTACTTTGTATATGCTTGTGGATTTTATATATATATATATATATATACACACGCAAGTATGAAAGTTTTGGTTTTGTGTGGAGCTAACAAGCTTCGGTTTTCTTTTTTAATTTATATTTTGACAGATCTTCATATCATCATCAGTTGTTGTAATGAAAACTTACTCTAGCTTACAAGATCGTTTTTGATTAAAGTGAATTCAGTTTCCACTTGAGACTCACCTTCTTCAGGCCAGTTTAGCATCCAACTTTATTGTTAGCCGAGAAGATTTTAATTCCACACAGAAGCGACTTTTCTGTTAATTTGTTTTTTCTAAGAAGTTTACCTAGCAAATTCCCAAATATTAAACACCATATTGCAAAGAAATACTTGAATCAATACTATTAAAACAGAAGACCCTTTTTTGAGGTGCCTTCCTGTTTTGAAAATAATTACAATATACTGCCACTCACTTTATCTAAACATATGCTTTTAATTAAATTTAGTATTTTCCTAATTCTTTTTATTTATACCAATATTAATAAAGGAACACGTTAATTTGGCATAACTAAAAGCTATCCATGAGTTTAGCAATCTGTTACAAGAGATCACGGCAGATTTAGATTTCAATTTTCAAGGATGATTTCTAATATACTATAAAGGTGATGAGGCATATTTTTTTTTGACCGAGTATTTCTGAGTGTTTAACGAAGATGAAGATGACGTTTTGCTTGAGGTCGTGTTCTGGTAAATCAAAGGAGGTTTCAAGAAGGTTCGCATAGTTCCGCGATAAACTTCCTCCTCCATTACTCAAAGGTACTTTTACGGAGTTTTGCTTGAGGTTTCTATTCACAGGGTTCGAGATACTTTGATAATCAGTTCTTTGGTTTAACTGTGGGGGCTGATGGTGATTTTCGACATTCAATATTCAACAACTTGATCCAATCATAGAATATACGAATAATTTAGTAGACATAAATTGAAAACTAACGTTCATGAACTAAAAATTATTTCTTCCCATAAGATGTTCTGGATCGAACAAATATGTACTTTTACCATTATCTACCAAGCACGGGAAAGCATAATGAGACACTAAACCCAGAAAAATATTCCGATCATTTACCATATATTTTACTAAATAGTTATCTTACATCGTATTGTTATTTTTACATTATGAAAGGATATTGCAAAACTTTATTCCTTTTTATAGACATAATAAAATATCAATAAATAATTTGAACAATATATGGATCTTTTTTTTTGTAATCAAAACAAAATATGAATCTATAACTACCCAGTCCCTACTTAGACTCCAAATATAAACCATGTTAACAAATATTACAAAATAACTTATCTATAAAATTATTCCACGATTTGGTTTTATTTATTAAATATAATAATTAATTTAAACAACATATCGATCTATAATAAAAAGATAGCTACCCAATCCCTTTTTAGACTAAAAAAATATTAACCATGTTAACAAATATTCCAAAACTTAGCTATCTATAAAACCTTTTCTTTTTGAACAAAACTATCTATAAAACTATTCCAAGAATTTATTTTTTGAACAAAAATATCTATAATATCCTTTGTTTCATATATTTTTTTTATTCAGTTATGTTTAGTTTATGTTTAGTTTGTTCCAAATCTTCTATTTCCTATATATGCTGTGAAAACAAAAATTCGGTTTGTAAATCTAACCGAATACAGTAGAACCTCTATTCATTAATAATGTTGAGAATTTAAAATTTTATTAATTTATAGAAATATTAATTTACGGAAGGTTCTTTATTTAGATTTTTTTTTATTTTAAGGTATATTTATAAGATAAGAATAATATTTGATTTTAGTGTAAAGACATTAATTGTTATTTTTTAAAAATTTGACATTTATATTAATTTATTATATTATATTGTGTATATAATATATATTGTATAACTTTTTTTTGAACACATATTGTATATAACTTAAATGTGGTTTTAGATATAATATTACTAAATTTCACCAAAAAATATTAAGTGTTAAGAAAATATAAAGATAATTCCATTGTGAACATAAAATAAACAATATAATAATAAGTTCTTACTTATATAAAATATGTATACACATAAATTATTAATTTATATTTTTAAAGGGACTTTATATTTACATAGGATTTACTTAAAAATTATTATATTATTATTTTATCGATTTGTATCAAATTTTGAACCGACCCAAGTTGGGACCAGCAAAATTTATTAATTTATAGAGATTATTAATTTATCGAATATTAACTTATAGAGGTTATATTGTATATAGCAACTAATATATATCATAATCAGGGTTGCCAACTAATATATGATCCATTTGACCCTCGATCAAGCAAATTCTTAAAGTTGTTACTTTACAAAAAAAAAATATATATATATATATATATATAATATCTTCATTTTCCTATATTCATTTTATACAATAAATATTAGTTTGTTCAAAAACTTCTATTTTCTATATACACTCGGATGATCGGATCACATAAAGGAAATATTACTCATTCTTATTTATCGAAAATTCTATAATAACAGATCGGTGGATAATAATGAAGATTAATATCAAATCCATTTCTAACGTTTTACAAATAATTTATTTAATTTTCTATAATATTCAAAATATATGAGAAGTCTTTTTAGCTTTTTAGAAATATTTTTAGATTTTTTTGGGGTTTTACCGGGTCAACACGTGTTGAATCACAGGTTAATGACGAGTTTTTCGGTTTTTACCAAGTTTTATCGAGTTTTTAATTAACGGATTTGTTCATTAAATCTGAACCGGATTATATACGAGTAATCGGGTTTATCGATTTCACCGTAGATTACCGGGTTTATCGGTTCGACCGCGAGTTTGGGGTCAAAAATTAACACTTAACAAAGCTAAAAATTACACTTCTCATGATTATTTTTCATATATTTTAAAATATTGAATAAGAAATTAATGTCTAATCACAAAATATAGTTTTCTTCAAAATCCAAAAATTTAACACACAAAAAATTAAAATAAATAATGTACACAAGTTTAACAAGAATGGATATCCAGTTTATAAATTATTACATTATTATTTCCAACCAAAAAATAATCCCGCGCTTTAAAAGCGCGGGTCAAAATCTAGTTTATTATATTAAAACAGAAGTACAAAATAATAATTACCTATTTAAAATTAATTTTTTACATCTTATTTTTTTTTAATTTGATCACTTCATTTTTTATCTTTTCCAAATAATTCGACATCATTTACTATAAAAATACAAAACTACATATTTTAAGTATTTTATTACATTTTTACATTTTTTTTATTTTTCTAAACTAGTTCATTAATTATATTTAGCATAATAATTCGACGTCAATTTCACACTTAATGAAATTGTTCTATTAATGACAAGATTTCAACTGGTTAACAAATTTTTTTTCGTGTACATAATCATTTAGATATATGCATTCAGATAGATACACGTTCGGATACATATCATATTGATTTTTTAGATTTGAAATTAAACTTCGTTCGCATATTTTAAATATCCAGAAGGGGTTCGAATCAGATTTTTCCGAGTCCGGTTAAATTCGTAAGAACCTAAAAATATCTAAATAACCGATATTTATATATTTAAAATGTCATTAAACAATTTGTAAAAAAAATAAATTAATCCAGCACAGGCGTGCGAATCACCTCTAGGCTCTAGTACAAATTAAAGGGGAAAATTGGAAATTTGGAATGGCCGTGAAGATATATATTAGGGTTTCGTTTTGTTTTGGTCAAAAGATAGAATCATCGAACCATGAAAAGAGCTAGGAGGAAGAAGACGATCGAGATCAATCAGCAATGTCTAACGAAGAAAGAAGATGAAAACGATCCGTTTTGGATTATTCCACTAGATCTGATCGTAGAGATTCTCCTGAAAGTTCCGACCAAATCTGTAGCCAGTCTTGTCTTCGTTTCAAAAAAATGGTTATCCTTAATACGCAGCAAAGATTTTATCAACCTGTACCTGGCTCGATCTTCACCACGGATTCTTTTAGCAGTCTTCGGCACTAACGTGGAAGAGCAGTTCTTACAAACCTGCTCTCAGGTTGATCCATCTTCTGATCGTCATAGGTTAAACATAACTCCACATAAGGACCATGTGGCTGCTTTTTCTCCACCAATCCGCGGCTTGTTCTGCCGTCTAATGGATTTGAAAGTGATAATTTCAAACCCTAGCACGGGCCAGTTCTTAACGTTACCTAGAGTCAAAACTACAAGAAGAGGTATAATATCCTTTTTTGGGTATGATCCAGTGAATGATGTATACAAAGTGTTATGCATGACGATACTACAAGGTCGTCAAAGACGTGGATCAAAAGTTGTGTCGGAGGAGCATCAAGTATACACTCTAGGAGCCCAACGAAAATGGAGAATGATTGAATGTAAGCATCCTCATCTTCCTCATCCTTGTGCTATTACTAAAGGGATATGCATAAATGGGATACTGTATTATTATGCTTGGATAAAAAACGAAGCATCCTTGATAAGCTTCGATCTGATATCTGAAGAGTTTAATGCCATTAAGTTACCTGAGGATATCCCATGTGTAGTGAACTACACTGGAAAGGTAGCTATAACGAGTTGGCCTACCCGTAACGGTGAAGTTCACTTATGGATTCTAGAAGATGCCAATAAACAAGAATGGTCAAAAGTTTCAATTGTTGTTCCTTCTTGGGTAGATTTAATAGACATTCATCATGGATACAGATTCAGGGGTACACTTAGTACTGGCGAGCTTATATTTTCACCTTGGACCCTTCCCATTAACCCGTTATATTTCATCAGTTACAATCTCAAGGAAAACATTGCCAAGAAAGTTGTGGTTGAAGAACTTGAAGAACCCGATGCTTCTCGCGAAGTCTATTTTGATCATGTAGAGAGTCCTATGTTCTGTCAAATGTAAGTTAATCCTTTTGATGTTGCCTTTCATTTTGATCATGTGTTGGACTTGGCTGTTTTACATTTGATTTTCTTATTTACTTTACATTTGAATAAAAACAATATTTTGTGCTTTTATTTGGAGCTTTCGTTTCTTAAAGAATGAGTTAATTGAATATTTGAAAATGAAACAGAATGTTACATGAAGATGTCCGACTTGTAAAAGAGTTTTGTAATTACAGTGGAATGATAGCTTTGACGAGTCAGTCCGATAACAACTAACAATTTATAATCATTTTGGTGACCTTTAACCTTGCGTTGTTCCCATTTGTTCTAACATCTTTTTTTGGTCGAGCTGTTAAAAGTGAGGGTTTTATTTGCAAATCTCCTAACTCTCTACTTTTACATTTTTTCAGTTATTTAATCACTATAAACTCAAGAGTTGATAACGGTTTGGGACACTTTTTTATCTTTTTTAACACATTCAGACACAACTTGCTGGAGGGACACTTTCTCTCATGACACATCACATTATAGACTATACTGCCCCTCGCTGGCTGAACCGAACCATCCTTAGAGTTTTATTAATTTTTAATTCTGACTGGTTTGTGGGGACCAAACATAATATAAATTAGATTCCTGGGGAGCCGTTGGATGTCAATAGATCTAAGGGTGATGAGCTTTTGTGTGTAAAAGAAGTAGATTTTAATAATAAATTCATGGTTTCGCTGCTTTTTTGAAACTGGAACGAGCTACAGCTAGGAGGAGAAAGGTAAAATTTTGTGGACGGGTTTTTGAAAGAACATACTCATTTTCATCTAAAATTTGAAAATAATGTATCATATTTTTTTTTTATGGACGAGTTCATATCAAACATTTAAAGAGTTTTATTAATCCATATATTTTTTTAGCTTTTTCTAAACCTACAATTTATATGTATGAAGTTTTTTTTGTGTACAAGGAGTTCGATCCAAAAAAAAGTATTGTGGACAAGGTTCCATGGACAAGTACATTTACTCGTGGACGGAAAAATACATGTTTGATTTGTGGATACAATAGAAAATACAACTACAAACACAGTGGAGTCGCTAGAACTTGAAGATTATCCAAAAATTGTACCTTTCGAAGCATTTAAATGGTTTTGGGGAGTTCACTTTTCAATATCCTTATTCCTAGAGAGTGCTTTCAAAGCATTTGAAGATAAAGAGCAGAGGGAGTTCACGTCTTCGTGTTCGAAAGAGCAGAGCCTTCTAAGTTCACTCGGGTTTGGATGAAAGGAGCCATGTCCGTCTAGACACCAAGACAACTCCAGCCACCAGTAACCACCGCCCATGTTCTCTTCAGAACAGAAAAAGTCGTTCCACCGCTCTAACCTCCAAACAAAAACCCAGAAAAGATGAAAAAATGTTCAGACCAAAATTTTAATCTTTTAGTTCTAAACCTAAAATTCTCCGACGAAGACTCAAACTTTGACCCTTTAAACAGCAAGCGTACTTTGCATCTGAACAACCTTTATCTACCTAGGTTGTTGAATTTTAGAATGACCCAGAAAAAAAAACAAATTAATCGATTAAATGTTTATTGACAGAGTAAAAATGTGGACATGGATGTATATAAAACGTGGACATGGACACAATTGATCAAACCAAAATGTGGACATGTATATAAAACGTGGACATGGACAAAACCTCCTGCTGCGATTTGCGAGGGGTTGGTTCCTCAGAAGTCTTGGATTTATTCTCTTTCTTATTTGGCTTCAATTTCGTCATGGTTTGTTTGAAGATATCAAAAGGGTTTTCTGAGAATTATCGGGAAGCGGAGAAAGATGGGTAGAAAGTTGGAGAGGGAATCATGGAAACAAAACAAGCATAAAAAAATATGGGTTCATGGTGTGATTCAACGAACGATGAAGGAAGAATGGAAGAGATTCGAAATTAGGGTTGGGAATTTGGGAAAGGGAAAGTAGATCTGAGTTTTGAAATCAGGAATGGAGAGAGAATATGTGACTCGTGACTTTTCAATAATAAGAAATAGTCTTTTCTCTTTAATTAATTAGATGAGATAGTTGGTCTAATTTGAGGGCATGAAGGACAATACACATCCATAAAGTGCCTGACCAGCAGAATGTGTCTATATGTGTAATTCATAAGTCATAATGTGTCTTAGAATGTAAAAATTTCTAAACTCAATTACATACTGCCACTAAAGATGGCTTCAGAATTTCCATTCACATAATAAGCAAGGGGTATTTTCCTGTTAAATTTTCAAATATGATGTTTTATTTACAGATCTATTAAATATTAACACATCAGGAATTGGTATTGAGTTCAAAGTTATATGTACGTTTGGTAGTCTAATGGTAAAAGAAGAATTTGGGATAAGACATACATTCGTTGGTTGTAGATAATTCATTTCTATTAGAAACTAAATTATCATTTGATTAACTATCTATAATAATAAAGTTGAAGAGAAACTCTCCACAAGCAGCCACCTCAGCACTTGCTATTCCAAAATTTGACACGTGTCACTCTTTTAATTAAGCTGTTAGAAAACATTCACGGTGCCTCTTCGGATCTCATGAACTCTGATCAATGCAAGTTTAATTGCTTCAGTTTTTGTCTCTGTTCTACATTAATCAAGCCATTAACATCGCTCCCACCACTCATCCCACTCATCCCACTCTCTCCCATCATATATATCCAAGAATAAAACTCTATGACTCTCCATCATATGGCTTATCTCCTTCTAAACGTTCCTTTCATTTTGAATCCCTCTTCTATCGAAACACTTTCCTATGTTTGTGTTCAAATCCACGATGGGAGGCGAATGGTATTCTTTGAAGCTTATTCAGATGATAAAGCTTATGCTACAGCTCTTCAGGAAGTTGAAGAAATGGCTGATGGTATGTCTTCATGATAGTATAGATAAAATTAACTGACAACAATACATATATACTAATATATTTGATTTTCTGCAAAACTCTTAAACATACAACATTTTATACAATAGTAAGTATTTATGTACCTTCTAAAACAAAACAAAACATTGAAACTATTAGCCTTAGTTAAAATATATTGTAACTATCACATTTTAAATAAAAATATGTAGCTACAATTTGAAACAAATATAGTTAAAGAAAAAATTGAAAAAATCACTAAAATACAAAATAATATAAATATAAACAAAAAAACACTAATCCTTAGTGTTCAAAAACACAAAGAAATAACAGATATAAAACCCATATTTGAATATATATGTGTGTAAACATATCCAGAAAAAAAAATCAAATTACTAATTTATAGTAATAAATGAGAATTCTATTCACTTTTCTTTTTATCACGTCAGCTTGGTACTAAGCGCAGCATATCATTTTTCTTTTTTTTTCTTCTAATTTTTCACTTTCAGCACAAATGGACAAGTATAATGTGTTCAAATATATTTTTGGGCTTTATTACAAATTAATGTTCTCCATAACCGTTGTTTTCTAACTATCAACTCATTTGCCTCTACTGTTGTAACTGGTGGTAAAAATATTATGGTCGGTCAGTTCATTTTCACTAATTAAAATGGACAGTATGATAAGAATGTTTGACAGAAAATCAAAACCAAAAAACTTTGATATAGCAATGATAGTAATACAATTCGCTTTCAAAAAATGATAGTAAAACAATTTAAGCAAAAAAAAACTATAGTAAAACGATAAACTTACAAAATCTATAAACGTTTTCGGTCTCTATCTCTCTCCTCTCTTCTCAAGAACCAAACCAGACCAGAAGGTCAGGTTGTGATCGTAGAACATGACACTAACAACAACTTAGAAGCCTCTAAAAATGATGCTTCATGGACTGACGTTGTCGTCACTTCGGCACCATGACCCTTCAATTTTTCTCTAATGATCCACTTAACACACTGGATAATCACACATTCATAATGGATCAATATATGGAACGGCATTAAAAAACTTTACATGAAGTTTGAGTTTAAAAACTCAATTGTTACCTCACTACTCTACAAACAACTAAGTATACAATGTTACGCCACCAAACAAGATTACCAATAGAGGTGACCACTACTATTATTATAAGCACTATGTTTGTCTATTTCATTTTAAGCCGGTTTCACTTTCATACGTTAGAATATAATTCACAACAGAATAACTATTATGTACTGCACAAATATAATTTAATACATGATTTACATCTCTTTTTAATAAAAAATTTTCATTGCTATTTTATGAAAACAATTCGTCTATTTAACGGTTTCCAAAATTTTAGTTTTGTTATGTCCTACATGAAAATTTTCTCAGAAACAAAAAAAAATTTATTTAGTAAATTATACAACAAACAAACAAAAGAATTCACAAATTTATATAATCCAGATGTCAAACAATCCGCGCGTAGCGCGGACAAACCACTAGTGTGAAATAAAACTTTATAACTTACCTCATTAAAAAAAAACTTGTTCTAATTACTAGTCGGTTTTGATCTTTACAGAATTATTTGGGTCTCGGCCCATAAATATCCAAAACTTTTACTTGCTTCATTTAGAAATTCGAATTACTAGTCAGTTTCGGCCTTTAGAAAATTATTTGGATCTCGGCCCAGACATCTAAGAGTATATATAAAAGATATATCTAGGTTAAAGAAAGATATTAGGGTTAAGAGCCAAAAGAATCAAACAGTGAGAGGCGGAGTTGAAAAGAGTCATGAAAAGGGTCAAGAGGTCTGAGAAACCAGACGAAAGGAAATGTAAACGATCCGTTTAAGAAGCTTCCAAATGACATGAACGTAGTGATTCTCATGAAACTGCCGCCGGGATCCATAGCCAGGCTCCATTTCGCTTCTAAACACTTGTCATCGATAATCCTCGACAAAAAGTTCACCGAGTTGTACATGACTCGATCTTCAACTCAGTCGCGTCATCTTGTCTCAGTGCACGGTGGCCGCGAGTACGTGAAGATGCAGCGCTTTCACTCCATCTCTCAAGAGTATCCGTTGTCTTCTAATCATGACAAGGTTAGTTGTAAACTGGATCCGTATGGACCGTATCTAACGTATGAATTTACTCCACCTGTTCGCGGCTTGATCTGCGGTCGGAACGGTACCAAGGTGAAGGTCGGAAACCCTAGCACGGGTCAGTTCGTATTTTTACCTAGAGTCAAAACGATTAAGAAAAACATATTATCTGTTTTTGGATATGATCCAGTTAATGATGTGTACAAAGTGTTGTGCATGACGGTGGTATCTAAACGTAGTAACATATCTCGTGGTGTTGCACCTTGTGATGCTATGTCGGAGGAGCATCAAGTGATCACTGTAGGAGCTAAACAAAAATGGAGAATGATCGAGTGTAAGTATCCACATCGTCATTATTCTGGAAGTCAAGGGATATGCAGAGATGGGGTTATGTATTATTTAGCTTCTTACAAAGAAAAAAGTTCTCTAATGAGCTTTGATCTGAGTTCTGAACACTTTAATGTTACTAAGCTACCCGAAGATGATACGCTTCAACAGTGTGGTGAGCTGGTGAATCACGCTGGAAAGATAACCATAGCGACTCTACAATGTTTCGGACCAGTTGACCTATGGGTTCTGGAAGATGTCAACAAAGAAATATGGTTAAAAGCTGTTGTCGTGATGCCTCCTCTGGCAGATAGATTTGGACTGTCATATAAGTTCGCATTCAGGGGTATACTTGGTAATGGGGAGATGATATTAACACCGATTACAACCCCTAACCCGTTTTTCTTTCTTTGTTACAATCCGGAGGGGGGGGAATTCAGAAAAATTGTGATTGATGATATTGTACATTACTCTGATGATACTATCCAAGTCTTTTTCGATCATGCAGAGAGTTATATGGTTCTGTGAAAGATGTAATTGTGACATTTGTTAAAACAGTTTATTCAGTCTTTTCATAAATATACAGTTTGGTTTTTGTTCCTCTATAATCTAGTATAGTAGTATACAAGATCGTTCTAGTTTTTTGTAAGTAGCCGTTCTACTTGAACTGTAAAAGTCAATACGTAAAAGCGTTGTGATGTAGATAAAGCAAAATCTTGGACATGGCGTGCTCTCCTCCACCTGCGGTACTTGGCCTCTCGATTCTTAAGGGCTCAGGTTGGCAATGGTCGACTGATCAGCTTCTGGTGGGATATTTGGACACCTTTCGGTAAACTGATTGAATACTTCGGACCTGATGGTCCTCGAGAGCTGTCTATCCCTATTCAGGCCTCCATCTCCGCTGCTTGCAACTCTGAGGGGTGGCTCGTACGCGGGGCAAGGTCGCCTGCTGCTGAGACGCTTCAGATTTTCCTTACCACGATTCCACTTCCCTCCCTTGTGAGTGAAAATGACTCCTTCGTTTGGCATGTTAACGACACTGCTCTAGAAAGGTTCTCGGTCAAACGAACTTGGGAAGTCCTGCGTCACAGAGCTCCAACACAACCTTGGTCCTCTTAGATCTGGTTCAAAGGTGCGATACCCCGCCATTCCTTCAATATGTGGCTAGCTCAGCTTGACAGGCTACCCACAAGAGCTCGTCTATCCCAATGGAGCACCAACATCCCATCATCTTGCTGCCTCTGTAATATCTATACAGAAGACAGAGACCATCTCTTCTTTCGCTGTGAATGGAGTGCTGATCTCTGGAACATCTGTCTGTGCAGATTGGGATACTCCTTTGCGGGGTTCCACACGTGGTTAGCTTTCTCCGAATGGCTTAGCCTGCGTGACATAATTGTTCCTAGGTTACTCAAGCATCTAGTGGCCTCTGCAACTATCTACTCAATTTGGTCTGAAAGGAACAAGCGCTATCATGATAACATATCATCGTCTCCAACAACCATCTTCAAACTACTAGACCGTTTCATTAGAGATGCAATTCTGTCCAAGAGGAATCAAAAACAGAGCTGCGGACTAATGCAACACTGGCTTTCTAGGGAGTGAAATTCTTGCTCTTCCTCTCATATGCTTTACCTTGTTTTTATTATTTTTGCCAAGGTAAACCATAGTATGAAACAACCGATTGTAATAATTTACAAACTCTACCCATTTTAATGGAATTCACATTTTGGCAAAAAAAAAAAAAAGCGTTGTGATGAAAACTTAATCTAGCATACAAGACCATTCTTGATTAAAGGGAATTCAGTTTCCACTTGAGACTCACCTTCTTCAGGCCATTTTACGTCCAATTTTATTTTATTTTGTCGTAAAGATTTTCATTGCACCAAAAAAAATTTTTTTTTTATTAATTTTTGTAAAAAGAGGCTCACCTTGCAATTTCCCATATATTAAACACCCCATTGTAAAGCAATACTTGAATACAAAGGAGGGAATTAGAATGGCCGTGAAAATTGAGGGTTGTATTTGCAAATCTCCTAACTATGTACAAAGATATATACCAGGGCTTCATTTTTGTTCTCGTCAAAGATAGAACCATGAAAAAAGCGAGGAGGAAGGAGACGACCGGGACCAATCAACAATGTCTTACGATGAAACAAGATGAAAAAGATCCGTTTTCAATCATTCCTCTCAATCTGATCGTAGAGATTCTCATGAAAATTCCGACCAAATTTGTAGCCAGCCTAGTCTTGGTTTCAAAAAAATGGCTATCAATAATCCGTCGCAAAGATTTTATCAACCTGTACATGTCTCGATCCTCGAATCGGACGCGTCTTCTCTTCACAATCTTCCGCATGCACGGGAGAGAGCAGTTCTTACAAACCTGCTCCCAGGTTGATCCATCTTCTAATGATCATCGTCATAGGTTAAACATAACTCAACACCGTATGCATGTGTATGCTTTTTCTCCACCCATCCGCGGCTTGATCTGCCGTCAAATGGATTCTAAAGTGGTGATTGCAAACCCTAGCACGGGCCAGCTCTTAACGTTACCTAGAGTCAAAACTATTAGAAGAGGTGTATTATCCTTTTTAGGGTATGATCCAATGAATGATCTGTATAAAGTCTTGTGCATGACGGTACTAGGAGGTCATCAAGGAGGTCATCAAAGACGTTCACAAGTTGTGTCAGAGGAGCATCAAGTTTACACTCTAGGAGGAGGTCAACAAAAATGGAGAATGATTGAATGTGAGCATCCTCATCTTCCTCCTCCTACCTCTTGTGTACCTGCTAAATGTATATGCATAAATGGGATACTATATTATTTAGGGGGGGGAGGGGAGAATTACACAGAGGAATCTCTAAGATCTTGTTTAGCCAAAGAATCTGCTTTTTCATTGTTCTTGCGAGAAATATGAAAAAAAAATGATAAAATTAAAAATATCTTTGACAATACCTACAATTTTCTTCGACTGATGTTTGTCGTTGATTGCTCCCATGAGCGTTGAGCTGTCGGAGCAAACCCATAGCTTTGAGAGCTTCATTGTTGCCGCCATGCAGAGGCCCGATCGGACTGCTAGTGCTTCTACGATTAGTGAGGAGTAGCTATCAACCTTGTATATACATATTGCTGCATACATTTATATAAAGAAACAAAATTCCTCTTATAACTCATGCCCAGTGGAATATACAATTGTAACGTTGCTTTCTCTCGGAGTCCAAAATTCGATATTTGGAGCTAATTATGCATCTAACGTTGAACGTTCAGAGGATACGAAAAGAGATTGGTGTATTTAGTACAAAACAAGCACTCAGGGGGTATTTAGTACAAATAATACTATTTGGGTATGTTTTGTAATAATTAATATAGTGTGAGGGTATAACATTCAAATTTATTGGAAGATAAAAAAATCACCTCTCGAATCTTCTTTAAAACCTAGAAAGCCTACTAGCTTCTTCAGATTCCTGATAATCAGACACGAACTCTCGTTTCGCCGACCCGGAACTAACTCCGACACAACAAAGTCACTACAAAGTTTCACTAACTCGTCAGAGAAACAAGCTTATTAGTTGTCTGCCATGGCTGCTCCTGATGCTTCTACTGCTCTTGCAGGTCTGCTCTCTTCCTGCTTCTATACAAAGATGAATCAATCTCTTTCCTTTGAATGCGTAGAGATTCCTTTATGGGTTGTCATACTTCTCTTTAGTTGAATTGATCTGATGAATAAAGTTCTATTTTTTAATTGGCTCTGTTTTGGCTCTCTTCTATGTGTTAGAAAGATGTATCAATCTCTTCTCATTGAATGCATAGAGATTCCTTGATGGGTTTTGATACTTCTCTTTAGTTGAATTGATCTGATGAATAAAGTTCACTTTTTTAATTTGCTCTGTTTTAGCTCCTCCTCTGCCTTCTTCTATGTATTAGAAAGATATATCAATCTCTTTCCTTTGAATGCATAGAGATTCCTTGATGGGTTTTGATACTTCTCTTTAGTTGAATTGAGCTGATGAATAAAGTTCACTTTTTTAATTTGCTCTGTTTTGGCTCTCTTCCTTATGTGTGAGAAAGATGCATCAACCTCTTTTCTATGAATGCATCTAGATTCCTTGATGGGTTTTGATACTTCTCTTTACTTGAATTAATCTGATTAATAAAGCTCACTTTTTTTTTTAAATTGGCTCTGTTTTGGGGTATTGAAGAGTTTACAAATTGTTAGTTTTGAATCTCTAACTTCTTGTTCTTTGGATTGTTACTTTCAGCGAGGGAGAAAGTTCAGCAGTTTCTAAATGCAGCTATTACTGGAAACCTTGAGTTCCTCAAGAGTGAGTTTCGTTAATCAATCAACATACCCTTATGTTATTACATTGCATCTCTTTATCTCTGATATACCTTCCTTCTCCAAGCAGATGTTGCTAATCAGCTAGATGAAGGCAAAGGACTAAAGCAAACTGTGGAGAGTGTCAAAGACGCAAACAAACGTGGCGCGCTTCACTTCGCCGCAAGGGAAGGACAAACTGAGATATGCAGATATCTCTTGGAAGAGCTGAAACTCGACGCCAACACAAAAGATGAAGCTGGGGATACTCCACTTGTTCATGCTGCGAGGCAAGGACAGATTGATACGGCTAAGTATCTTTTAGACCACGGTGCTGATCCTAACATCGCAAGTGAGCTAGGAGCTACTGCATTGCATCATGCTGCTGGAACAGGTTGGTTTGTTGATTACTACATTGTTCATTTTTCCTTCTACTTTCTCAGGTCACCAAGTGCTGTGTTTGCTTATCACTAGGGAACATTGAGTTGGTTAAGGAACTGCTTTCTAGAGGTGTACCAGTTGATTCTCAAAGCGAGTCTGGCACGCCGTTAATATGGGCTGCTGGCCATGACCAGAAAGATGCGGTGGAAGTCTTGTTAGAGCACAATGCCAATGTAAACTCTTGTGTATATATATTTTTCAATGTTCTAAAAATGGCTAGGTGGTGGTTAGGCGTCTTATAGAGGATTATTGTTTAGGCGGGCACCTAGGCCGATTTTTTTAACACTAATATATTTAGTTTAATTCCATCAAATCTGTAGTTTCCAATGAACATTAAAATTTGTTTTCTTATAATGATTTTGCAGCCAAACGCTGAGACAGAAGATAATGTCACGCCACTGTTATCTGCAGTGGCAGCTGGTTCTGTGGCATGCTTAGAGCTTTTGGTCAAGGTTTGAGATGTTTATTATTTGTAGTCTTGTTATACATCTTAGAGATCAAGCTTGGTTCTTATTTTGTTAATTACAGGCAGGTGCCAAGGCCAATGTGTTTGCTGGTGGTGCAACTCCGTTGCACATTGCTGCTGATATTGGAGATCTTGAGTTAATCAACTGTTTACTCAAAGCTGGAGCTGATCCTAATCAGAAAGACGAGGAAGGCAATAGGGCATTAGAAGTTGCAGCTTTGAGAGAGAACAGGAAGATTGTTGAGACTCTCTTCCCCTTGACAACAAAACCTGAATCTGTTTCGGAGTGGACAGTAGATGGAGTTCTTGCTCACATGGAATCAAACAAAGCCCAAGAGGAGAATAACTCAGACAAGGCCAAATCTGGAGAGAGTGGGATCATCAAGAAAGACCTTCCTGAGGTCTCACCAGAAGCAAAGGCTAAAGCAGCAGAAGCCAAAGCAAGAGGACAAGATGCTTTCCATAGAAAGGATTACCAGATGGCTATTGACGCCTACACACAAGTATTCATTCAACAACTAAAAACTATTTTTCTGAGTCATTTATTTTAAAGTGCATTTTTGTGATGTTTTCTTTGAATCAAGGCTATTGATTTTGACCCTACGGATCATACGTTGTTCTCAAACCGAAGCATCTGCTGGTTGCGGTTAGGACAAGCTGAGCATGCCTTATCTGATGCTAAGGCCTGCAGAGAACTAAAACCTGATTGGCCTAAAGCTTGTTTCAGAGAAGGCGCTGCTCTTCGTTTGCTACAGGTAATTTAAAAAGCCTTTGATTTTTTTTTTAACGTTGAAAGAGTATAGTTCACTGAGTTATCTATGAATCTCCAGAGGTTTGATGAAGCAGCCAATGCTTTTTATGAGGGAGTGTTGCTAAGCCCTGAAAGCAAAGAGCTTATTGATGCTTTCAGGTTTGTTTTGAAAACCCTCATGATGTTTGGTTTTTTTAACCGGTTTGTATCGGTTTATAACTGATGTTTTTTTTCTCTTTGTTCTACAGAGAAGCTGTAGATGCTGGAAGGAAGTTTCATGGCAAGGACAAGATTACAGAAAAATCATAAGATATTCTGAGAGATGTGTCTATTTATTTTAGTATGTGTATGAAGTTTTGGTTTGCTTCTTACCTTGGTGATTTGGTCTTCTCCTTATGGAGTTGTCTATTTCTTACTTAAATGTGCTAAAAACTTCAAAAAAAAAAACTTCAGGAACAAAGTTTTGTTTGTGGTCGGATTTGGTTTCAATTTATAAATTTTAAAACAAGTTAATGCATGTTCTTGGTGTACTAATCCATAGTAATTAAGATCAAATTTATCAAGAAAATAGATGACTAAATTATAAACAAAAATCAAAGTTGTCACCTATTGTTTGTTTGAGGCAATGGATGACAGAGTAAGCATCAATAATGGAGCATGCATATATTAAAGACATTGTTTATTTTATGTGTAATTCATTACAAATATTGTTCCCCAACAACTCTACATTGTCCACATGCTCTGGCCCGTTCCACTATCACACATTACCTTGATCTATTTAAAATCTTTTCATAAATGTTTCACGAAGAAATGGCAAGAACATTAAGTGGAGAAACTATTATATGGAGTACTTGTTAGTTTTACGATCATTTAAAGGGAGTACAATATGGTCCAAAATGATATAATGAGTTTACAGTGCGAGTGTGCGACAAAGGCAAATAATGAAATACACTAAACGTGAATGATAATTTGTCACGTCAAAGTAACACATTAAGATGTCTTAAGTAATGGATACTTACCATATAGACAAATACAAATGCGTAAAAACAAAAAAGTTGTTCAAAACATAGACGCAAGCTAATAAGATATACATATTTATATATGTATATATAATGCATGTAACAAAAAGGGTTTATTTTATAAAATGTAATACACCACAACAATATTATTATTTATTCGAATACCAAAAAATATTATTTATGATACTATACACAAACTCCCTGCTCAGAACTGTAGTTTCGAGCCGGTTTGGCTTTATCTGTTTCAGACATCCAACCGGTTCGAACCGGTCTTTCTTCCTTTTTAGGGAAATCTTAAAATGTCACCAAGAGCTCTCATCTTCTGTTCTTGCACTTTTCCAAAGCCCTTGGAGCTGCAATCAATCAAACTAGATTAACAAACAAGCGCACAAAATTTTATGGTATATATACAGTAAACTTTGGATTAAGAATACTAACCAAGTCCGATTGCTTCTGATCCCTTCATAATTCTTATGCGTTTGCATGAATCAACAAACATCCTAAAAAAAATCCAAATGAAACGTAAATAAATATTTGTTCAATAGCTGCAACAAAAATAAATAAACTATGTAAATTAATTGATACTCACTCCCACGGTACGTCTCCTACAAGCATCCAGTCTCCATCTTTATCTTCATAAGTTGGAACATAATCTGATCCGTTCAAAAGATCGATCAATTTACCCTCATTCACAATATCTTTCATTCCTTGCGGTCCATAGCTGCCTGTAAAAGAGTTTAGAATATATTAAATATAGAGTTTAAGTTTTTAATAAGCATATTATTATATATTTTTAATAGACATATTATAATACATTATATTTTTCTTTTTTAATGTTTACCTATGGTAAAAGAGCTGAACATTTTGCTTAATGCATCGGAGAGATCTTGGTAAGCTTTGTAGAGTTTCAAATCAATTTTTCTTAGGTACGGTGCACCGTCCATGCTAACCTTCACGTAAGCTGCGGTAGCACTAATGGAGGCAGAGGAGGTGGCTCCGTAGCTGCCGGAAGTCTTTTCAGTTGCTTGGACAGCATCTCCGGTGGTTGGCTTTGGGCCTGACATGACGTTCTTCCGGAAAGATCGTACCGGTGGCCATCCCACAACTTGTGCCCTGAAATTCCGTAAATATACTAAATTGTTAATTTCAAACATATTATTCAATGTATTTTATATCAAGATTTGTGAATCATCTAGTTGCTTCAGACGTCTTGGACGTTGGGTGGCTGTAATTATCCAAATATTAATTTAATTTTTATCTTTTTCTCCAATATATAAAGTAAAGATTCCTTATGTTTTGTATTTTTCTTAATTCCTCCCGACCAAAAACCTAAACATGCACTCATCATCCTAGCTACGTAAGGTTATTTATAAATAAAAAATGTAAATAATCTTCGTAAAGCTAATTGAAAACATGGAGCAAAACTAAAGGAAACAAATGAAAAATCACAACCTTATGAGATTTTTTTGCATAATGTTACTCTAGTTAACTTATTCATTCAACGTGTTAAAGCCTATAAGCCAAACCATGACCGGATCGCATAATCTAATTTTATCGAGTCTATCCACAAATATTATATAATATCTCAATACATTTAAGACATCTACTTATAAGTAAAGAGTTGACAATATATATAAAGTAAATATTAATAGAAATAGGGACAGAAATTTAGTTTCTTACTTGGCCGGTGGTTTTACGACCTTCTCCTTCATATTCACTAAATCAAGTTCAGAAACTGAATCCATAGCCGTAGAAGAAAGATTCAATTTGAGATCAACGGTCTCAGAGAATCCTCTTTTGCCGTTGTTTTTCGCAGCCATGCCTCCTCCGTGGTTCTCACCCGGCAGCCCTAACCTCAGCTCCGTTGCCTCAAAATTAATCATCTTGCTTGATAAATGTTTAGTAACGAGTAATAAATTAGGTAATCAGAAAACGAGTAAGAGATCAAAAGATTGTCCTGTTTCTAGGGCTTTTTTAGTTCTTTTGATGTGTTCGTTTTGTAACTAAAACGTTTCAAGATAGAGAGAGAAGGATGTGAAATATGTTGAAAACTACGAAGGGATAAATATTGGATCGTGTGTGGTACAGAATATATATCATTGATGTTTATGATTTGAACGGGTGCTATGCAGCCACGTGAATGCCGGGATTCGTAGGACCGTCAAGGGTGTTGTCGGGAGAGGATGGTGTCATGAGTGGCGTCATCATTACTCAGAATAATTGCGGCCAAGCCAGTCGGCAAAGGCCAAGTTGGCACAGTTTTTCCTTTTTCCGAATATATCCACCAAAAACTAAATAATAAAATTATTATGTATTCAATGCTAAAATATAAATTACTTTAGCTTTTTATCCTTACTAGACGTATTTCTCTGCTTTTTAGTACTTTAATTGAACAGTTTCAATTATATAGGACTATGGCTATGTGGAGTTTCATCTACGTTATTAAAAAATCAATCTTATACTCTTTAACTTCTGTAAAAGAGAACCAATAATATTAACAAAAGAGCGTTTGTCGGAAATTAATTAAAATGGAACAAAATAACAGCTAAGACGATATGGGACCCACATATATCGAAGCTGTCAGCTTCAAACATGTGTTTTGATTCAGTGGATTCGGTGTCCTTCTTGTAGGACCCGCCATTCCCAAAGGTTGTGCTTGTGCCTGCCTTTTTTAAAGATTATTTTCATTAAATTTACTTATTTATAATCTTAGATATAACAAATGATTGAAATAAATGAATAAAAGCTAAATGGTTGACAAAAAAAAATGAATAAAAGCTAAATGTAAATAAACTAAAGTCTTGTCTGCCATTGCGTTTTCGACTTTTCGCACTATACTTCCCACATTTGCCTTGTTTGTAAATTTATGGATTGCTGTGAAGTCGAAAGAAAAATAGCGATTATGGTATATATTAATCAGGTAATTCTGAATAAAGATGATTACCAATTTCAGATGTCTTGCATTATGTAATAGGAGAACATTCCTTTGATCGTTGATTAGTACTATATGAAAAAAAATTGGGATTAATATAATGATGTATAAAAATGATTAACTCAACGGTACAGTTATTTAATTAGACAGTTGAAGTGGATCCTGCCTTAGTGCCTTGTATGAAAATCACTGAACAAACGACATAGCAAATTAAGGCAATGAAAATATGTGATTCTAGCATCTAGACATGACCGGTTTATTGGCAGAAAAAGAAAGCTAGGCACAACCAACGGGGTTGGACTAGTGGTCTTCGAAAGATAACCCCAATACGGCTATCCGCGGTTCGATTTCTGTTGGTCATCTGAATTGCTTTAAATGGTAAGAATATATGGCTGCTGCGAGTTTTATTTGATTAGTCGGTTGACCTTAATCACCAAATATTATAAAAAAAAAGCTAGGCACAAGATCTTTACAACACGTTGAAATAATCACGATTTTACAGGGAAACATAATCTCCTTACTGATCTTCACTATTTTGAAGATTAGTTGGTAAAAGCACTTTTAACTTATCGTCAGTCAACATTTTTGAGGCAAACATAGCATTTGCTAATCTGTTGGTTGTGTGGTGTCTATCTATACAATATTTAGAGCCGTAAGCAGCTTTTACATTTAAATCTTGATAACACTTTCAGTGGAAACATTTCAAAGTCAAATGTCTCATTTTCAAGAATGAGCACAATAACATTAGCGTAAATAAAAATAAATGTCTCATTGCAAATTATAAAAACAGAATGATAAATGAAATTGATCATCAACATCATTTATTGATAAACATGATGATACCCATGCATGATTACGATGGAAGAATCTGACCTAATAAATTGTATGTCAAGTTGACAACGACTTCATCTCGATCTACATGATAAGAATTATATATATATACAAAAAAGAACTATATATGTGTGTGTATAAAAACAATACAGTATAATAAGAAGAATTGATTAAGAAAAAAGAAAAAAAAATTGATCAACAAAGACCGTTACTGTTTAAATATCCCTCGGTATACATTCCTCCATAGACGTGAGGTCGAGGAAATAAATGGGTAACCAAGTGATGGTAGTCTAATGATAATTTTTGGGTTTAGTATGTATCTACATTAGTTTTGGATTCGATTTTTTTTTAGAACTAAATTATCATTATTTAGTTAGTTTGAGTTTGGATTTCGTCATAAATAGTTTACATGGTTGATCGTAATAGAAGATCGGTCATCTGTAGGGATGTTAACATGGGTAAAAAAACCCAGCCCAGCCCAACCCACAAATAACCCGACCCAATTTATACCCAGCCCACAAAAACCCAGAAACATAAAGGTTTGAAGATAAACCCAGAAAATAACCCAGTAGGATATGGGTTTACCCATGGGTACCCATGTTGCCATTTTATTTGTTGTAAGCAAATCATGTAAAATGTTAATTATCTTTTGTGTGCATAATCAAATTATAGATTTTATATACCATTAAAAAGATAATTTTAATATCTGTCTATATTTTAAAATCACAATTATTATAAATCAATATAAATTTAAATAAATGACAACAAAGTTATTATTTAGCACACATGGGAAACATGAAGAAGGCTGTGGCTGCAACAACGATACTTTAAGAACTAGGTTTGTAGCATATGCCTTAAGAACTCGTTGAAAGACCTGTAAAGAGGAGACCCTTTGAAAAGAATGAAGTCAAATCTCCATCCATCTACTAAGGAATCGTAGATAACAAAGTAAAACTTTGATTTATCCAAGTCTTAACACAAAAAAAAAACAAGATGGTCTCATAATATAAGTGAAAACATAAAACATCACTTGAATCTCAAGCTCTCACACTTGAATCTCATCGTGTAGCTTCCTCATCATCATCAAAGAATTTTTCAATATCACCTAAAATTTAAAATATAAATTTGTCAAATATATATAACATTAAGTAATCTTACAGAGTTCAGATCGTCTTCAAGAGGTGATTCATTAAGAATTTCATCTGGAGTTGGTGTTGCTGAATAGTTTGAAGATGAACTCGTCCAAGGCTTGCTCTTATATTCTTTGAACAGCAACTTCAAATTCTCCACTATAACTTCAATTTTTTTTTCAGAAGTAGTTGGATCTATCTTGTCAAAAGCTGATTTGAGTATCTGAGTCTTGAACCTTGGATCCAGAATAGCTCCCATAGCTAAAACAGTACTATACTCATCCCAATACTTTGCAAACTTGGTTTGCATTCTCTTAGCCATTAACTTCAAATCTTCATCATCACAAGTTGCATATTTCCTTAATAGCAACTCTATGTTCCACACCTGTATGAAGTATATGTTCGCGGTTGGATACTTCACACCTGAAAAGTATGTTGTGATGGTGCTGAAAGGCTTGAGGAAGTCACAAATCTTCTGTCCACGATCCCATTCAGCTTCTGAAGGTAACGTGTTATAACTCCTATCACACACTTTGAAGCTAGCAAATGCCTTGCGGAATTTAAGAGCTCTTGCGAGCATCTCGTAAGTAGAATTCCAGCGAGTGGGCACATCTAAAGACAACCCCGAGCCACTCCTAATACCAACACTCTCAACACAGGCTGCAAACGAATCTTTCCTTGATTCAGAGGCTTTCACAAACTTCACGCTATCACGGATATTCTCCAAAAGACCAGTAGCTAATCCCAATCCCTCCTTCACGATAAGATTTAAAATGTGAGCACAGCACCTCACATGTAAGAATTTTCCTTCACATGGTAATCTGTTCCCGCTAATCATCTGAAGACGATGTTTAAGAATATTCTGCATACTAGTATTACTAGTAGCGTTATCCAAAGTGAAGGATAATACTTTTTTTTCTAAGCCCCACTCTTTCAAGCAATCGAAAACCTTTCTAGCTATTTCTTCACCGGTGTGAGGAGGCTTGATATCACAAAACGCTAAGATCTTATTGTCTAAATTCCAACCCTCGTCAATATAATGAGCAGTCAAGCAAATGTATCCCATAACCGTGCTACGAGCTGTCCAAAGATCTGCTGTAAAACAAACTCGGCTTTTGAGCTTTGCAAAAAAACTTTTGAGCTTTTCCTTCTCCATCTCATATCTTCTAAAGACATCGGCAGCAGCAGTCTGTCGACATATATGCACAACTTTCAGGTTCAGATATCTATCTCTTGCCCTAACCTTCTCGTATTCGACATACCGAAAGGGCAAATCATGATAGATAATCATCTCACTAGTCATCTCGCGATCTACTTTGTGATC
Source organism: Brassica napus (assembly GCF_020379485.1). Taxonomy (NCBI): domain Eukaryota; kingdom Viridiplantae; phylum Streptophyta; class Magnoliopsida; order Brassicales; family Brassicaceae; genus Brassica; species Brassica napus. Next base: position 29,811,269 of record NC_063434.1, on the reverse strand, counting down.
ATACTTCCTTTCACCATCAGGTTCATCCCTAGGCTTCATTGGACAGATTTCTAAATGTCGTTTCAAAGCTGATGTTCCATTCCTAACTTCTACTACTAACTCCTTACTACAATAGATGCAACGACCTCTCTTCTTTCCATCTGACCCTACACCTATCGCTATGTATTCTTTCCAAACATCAGCCTTTAACCGTTTGTTAGACTGAAAGATTGTTTGTGTTGAACCTGGTTGTAGAGTCTCTTGAGTTTCACTGTGGGCTGCTTGAGGTTCAGCTTCATCCTCCTCTATGTCCTCATCCATTTGCTCATTTAAAGCCTCGAGTTGTGCAAGTGTGTTAAGTGACTGCAAATCCATCTACACAAAACAGTAAGGATACCATTATCATTACTGCTCATATCGTTAACAGAAACACTTATCACAGAGACACACACGCCATTGCACCAGACCATACGCCATTATCACAGAGAGACAAAAAAAATATACACAGAGACAGAGGAAAAGAGAGAGATAAACAGAGCAAGAGAGATAGAAAGACAGAGTACCTGATCGTGTGATGGGTTTTCTGCCAGAGATCTGCTTCCTGCACAGCAGAGAAATCAGAACCGAGAGAGACAGAGAGATAACAACGCTTGAGAGAGAGAGAGAGAGAGAGAGAGAGAGAGAACCTGAGAGAGAACCTCAGAAAGAGAGATGGCGAAGCTTGATTGAGAGAGAGAGACGGTGAAGCTTGATTGAGAGAGAGAGAAGGTGAAGCTTGATTTTGAGAGAGACGACAAGTTTTTGATTAGGTACAAGTTTAAGGACGACGACGTTTAAATTTTTTTAATAGGTCTGTGGGTGCCCAGTTATTCTGTTGGGTTTAGCCAAATTAGTATAAACCCAAAAATTATTAACCCATATAAAACCCATTTATTTATTGAAGGGTAGAAACCCAGCCCATTACTTATGGGTTTGGGTAAACCCATGGGTTTATACCCATCGTAACATCCCTAGTCATCTGGTATTAGTTAAAAAATATTCCAAACTCAAGTTAGTATGGTAGTTGGTACATTCTATAGCATTAAGTGTGTTCCTTCCAGGCCGACCAAAAGCTTTTATTAAAAAAAGTGAAATAAATGGTTCACGCGGCCGGAAAGGTGCAAACAAAAATACAGATGTACCCTCGTGTGGGCTGGGCCCAGTGACAATCATGTCTTGTTCTTCACTGTCCAATAACATTACAAATACACACGTGTGCTCCTACTAAACGCATGAATGAATATTGGATAATGGATAGTGCCTTTGATCGGGCCTGATCACCTTAAGGCCCCTTAACAGTTAACGCGGTCGACTTTTCACCTGGCTTGGCTACGTACAAGAGCGGCCTTTTCAAAGTTTTCACTCCCTTTAGTGCCTACATGTTGCAGCTACGTGGCCGTTGGTTCAAACCCGTTGTACTAGGTGGATACATTGGGGATATATCTCATCTACTAATATGAAAATATATGCAATTGGGAATAACGAAACTCGAATCTAGGTGATGGAACAATGTTATTTAGCTATTATAATTCGTTGCGCACTGGTAACAATAGGCAATAACAGGTTCTAGTCTATTCCAATTTTTAAAAACTTGAAGTAGTGAAGAAGAAAAGAAAACAACAACAGAACACTGCAAGTCAAAGTGATAAAACGATCATTATAATTATAACCCTTTTGTTTGCTCAGTGGTCTTCAATCTTTTTCAACCCCTTCATATCAGTCGTCTCCACCCTGTAAGTATGGTATAAAAGAGCTAAGCGTCTAAGCTCTACATTCTCTTCGGATAGTAACAAAAGGTTTTTGAGAGACTTACGTTGAACCGTAGAGAGCGATCTTCTGGACCTTTGTGACCTCAGCACCCGATTGGTTGTCTTCAATGAAGATGGTCAAGCTTGAATTAAATATAACAAAGACGGTTAGCTCGAGCTTGTGATTTTGCTGAGTAAGTATTATAAAACACAGAAGATGGTAAAAGCCTTTACCTACGAACATTCTGAAACTTAACATATTTAAGGACCACCGGCTTTCCCTGTAAACGGATTTGAACAAAAAGGTCTCAACACAGATAGATCATCATTGAATGAATAAAGTTAGATCTCAAAAGTGTCTTTACCTTGAGGTTTTCTTCAGTTAGTTCAGCGGTGTCACTTGGAGGAAAATCATTGACATTACTGTATTAAAGAGTTTTGAGTTAATAAACTTGAAAATCATCTAGTTCGATAGGGATAAAGATAATATATTCACATTACCTGAAACACATGTGCTCTTTGTTTGAGAAAAACTTCACTGTTTTAGGACCTGAAAAGTTATCAGTAAGGAGAAGTTTAAGCTCAACAACAAGTCAAAACTAAAATATAGAAAACATATTTTACCAATGTTTCTTTAAAGCATTACCTTCCTCTTCAGGGCCTTTGATAGCAAAGGAATGTAGTTTGATAACTTGGTTAAAAGGAATATAGATTAGAAGCTGTTCATCAGCATCACTCTCTAAGTTTAAACCCGCATCTTCTCTATACCCCTACACCACAAACAAGCAAATCAATCTCAGCTCATGAAACATCACTAGAGAATCAAACAATTCGAATACTATAGTTTTCACAAGGTCATGAAACAACAACATAAAATCAAACAATTCAAAAGCTATAGTTTCTAGTAGGCTGCTGGTTAATTCAAGTTCACATGTCAAAGAAAATCAAGAGCCAATAATTTAGCAAAAATCTAATATTATTCCAACAAAAAAAAAAAACAGTTTCAAACTCATCTATAAACCTATGCAAATACTCACACAAACAGAAAAAAAATTGGTATAAAGACAGAACTAGTTAATAACTAGTACCTGTTTGAGAGCGTTGGGCAAGGAGTGAGTTGAGCTTTGGTTGAGGCATTGAACTCCAGACCAGTCAATGAAATCTAACAGATCAACCTGACAAAAAAATCAAAACACAACAATCAAACCTAATAAATCAAATACATCCAAAGATTCAAAATTCTCAAAAGACAGAACCCTATATATATATTCTCCCCACCCCCAAATTAAAACTTCTTTTTCGACGCATCCAAGAACATTAAAAAGTTACGATTAATTCACCTGTCCTTTAGGAATCTGGCTGGATGATTCGGCGGACATCGTGATTTTTCTTATTTTTTTTCCTAAGAAATCTGGAGATCGAGAAAGTGGAAGAATGTAATTAGACCAGACCTTGCTAGAAGAATATAAAAAGGTTTTATATCTGTTCTCAGAAAAGAATTTAAAAAAAAAAACCTAAAACGACACCGCATCGTAAAACCTCTGTTTCATTTAGCTGGTTATTAGCTTCACCAACCCTCCTATACTAGCAGTTTTTCCAATATTTTAAAACCAGACCAAAATTTAAACCGGATAATTATTTTGATCATGATTTAATATAGTTTGATTGGATCAAACTTAATTCAGTAATTTTTAAATATAAAATTTTAAAAAACAAAATTACTAGATATAACATATAACTAAACATTATACATATAAATTATTTTTTGTTCATATGGTAAGTTTATATATTTTGATAAAAATTTTAATATATTTGAGATCAAATAGAATTACTTGACCGGTTTCATGATCAAATCTTATCCGACCACGGTTCGGTCCTGTCTTAAAACAACCCCCCATACCAACTATAAAAGCTGTCGTGACCTCTCTCTTCCACTCAAAAGTCAAAACCCAACCTTTATTTTGTTTCTGCCAAACACTTCTCTTCCTCTTCTCCAATGGCTTCCTTATCCTTCGTCTCATCCTCTCACCTCACTCTCCGCACTCCTTCTCTCACCCTACGCAGAACCTCTCCCTCTTCCTCCTCCGTCTCCTTCTCCGTCAAGGCCCAGTCCGTCGCACTCTCCCAAGACGATCTCAAAAAACTCGCGGCGGAGAAAGCCGTCGAAGCCATCAAACCGGGGATGGTCCTCGGCCTCGGAACCGGATCCACCGCCGCCTTCGCCGTCGACCAAATCGGAAAACTCCTCGCCTCCGGCGAGCTCCACGACATCGTCGGCATCCCGACGTCGAAACGCACCGAGGAGCAGGCCCGGTCCCTAGGGATCCCCCTCGTGGCCCTCGACACGCACCCTCGGATCGACCTCGCCATCGATGGAGCGGACGAGGTGGATCCGAATCTGGACCTGGTCAAGGGGCGAGGAGGCGCGCTTCTCAGGGAGAAGATGGTGGAGGCCGTGGCCGAGAGATTTATCGTTGTTGCGGATGATACGAAGCTAGTGAAAGGGCTGGGAGGGAGTGGTTTAGCGATGCCGGTGGAGGTTGTTCAGTTCTGCTGGAAGTTTAATTTGGTGAGGCTGAGGGATTTGTTTAAGGAGTTTGGGTGCGATGCGAAGCTGAGGGTTGGTGAGGGTGGGGAGGCGTATGTGACGGATAATAGTAATTATATAATTGATTTGTATTTTAAGGAGCCGTTGAAGGATGGGTTTGCTGCGGGGAGGGAGATTGGGAAGTTGGAGGGGGTTGTGGAGCATGGTTTGTTTCTGGGGATGGCTACTTCTGTGATTATTGCTGGGAAGAATGGTGTTGAGGTTATGAACAAGTGAGGTTTTTTAAAAAGTTTGATGTTTTTCTCCTCTGTCTCCTCTGTAATATTGTTGTTACCAATTGAGTTATTGTAATATCTTCCTTCATGTTCTGCTTCCTCTTTCTGTTTTAGTTGTGACTAAGTTTGCATCTTTTGAATCAGTTTTGTAATGATAAAGCATATATAAGGATCAAACCAATGTTCAGAAAATAGTTAGGCTGTAATTTTGTAATTATGACTATTAATTAGACTGATGCGTAAACTAATCTTTAAGCGTGTTGACCGATTTAAAAAACAATTTTGTGGATGCATAGGCGCAGTATATACCGATTTTTAGAACACTTGATCAAACACATCAAGAATCATTCTTTAACCAAAACAAAACTCAGTCACCTGAGTAAAGTTCATAGAATCTCTAAGCTCTCTTCTATCAACGTTTTTCATTTCAATCTGGCTATAAGAGCAAGCCATTTGACAGATAACAATCCTGATTTCAAAAAGTATACAGTCTAAAAATTAAATAAAAGCTATATATATATATATATATATATATTCATACGTTTATCAAATACAAGTTCTTGTATAAAGCTTTCTGTTTTTGTAACACCACCAGAGTTTTGAAGTTTTATTAACGCAAAACATTGGTTGTAAAAGAGATCGAGTTAAGATATTTGTCCAAAAAAAAAAGAGATCGAGTTAAGACAGAACATAGTTTGGACACCAAGTGGGCCGATGTACATGTAATATGTTTATTAAAGCCCAAAATATTTTGTTCGCGTCAAAACTCAAAACCCTAAGCGCCGTAACATTAGGTTTATATCTTCTTTGTTTCTCCTCAGCTCATCGTCCCCACTCACTATCCTCCAACCATGGCCGTCGGGTATTATTCTCTCTGTTTCTACGTTATCATCCGTATCTCAGAGTGTTATTTTACTGATCTAAATAGTTTTCCTGTAATATAGTAAGAACAAGAGGATCTCCAAGGGAAGAAAGGGAGGCAAGAAGAAGATGTAAGTATTTATAAATCTTTGAGCTCTTGATTTTATTTAAGTCTTTGTTTAATTGATTTTTTTTTTGTTTTGTAATTGAATGATGGCAGTGTTGATCCTTTCTCCAAGAAGGATTGGTATGATATCAAGGCTCCCTCTAGCTTCACTCACAGAAATGTCGGAAAGACACTTGTTTCCAGAACTCAGGGTACCAAGGTAACATGTTCCACTGTCTCATTTCACTTACAAGCTCGTTGATCACTTTTTAGCTAGGGAGATTTGTCGGAACTTAGTGCAAAATGTTATGTTGTTTTGTAGTAATTGCAAAGTCACAGCTTTTAAGAGTTTATTATATTATGGAATGACTTAAATGTTGTTATGTGTATTTGCAAACACACCAGATTGCGTCAGAGGGTTTGAAACACAGAGTCTTTGAGGTTTCTCTGGCTGATCTTAACAAGGATGAGGACCAAGCTTACAGGAAGATCCGTCTTAGAGCTGAAGATGTCCAGGGCAGGAATGTCTTGACCCAGTTCTGGGTAAGGACACTTGATTTTAAACATTGATTCCTAGCGTTATACTCTTGTTGAGTTCTTACCTCTTTGTCTTTTACTCCTAGGGCATGGACTTCACAACCGACAAACTCAGGTCCTTGGTTAAGAAGTGGCAGACTTTGATCGAGTCTCATGTCGATGTCAAGACCACAGACAACTACACACTGAGGCTTTTCTGCATTGCCTTCACCAAGAGACGTGCTAACCAAGTTAAGAGAACTTGCTATGCTCAGTCTAGCCAGATCCGTCAGGTATGTTCAAATCTTTATTTCTGTTATCTTTGATCTTTTGTTTATCGTGAGCTTAGAGTTTTTTTTTGTTTGGTTGCATTCTTCAGATTCGTAGCAAGATGAGGGAGATTATGATCAAGGAAGCTTCGTCTTGTGACCTCAAGGAGCTTGTTGCCAAGTTTATTCCAGAATCTATTGGGAAGGATATTGAGAAGGCAACTCAGGGTATCTACCCTCTTCAGAATGTCTTCATCCGTAAAGTCAAGATCCTCAAGGCTCCCAAGTTCGACCTTGGAAAGCTTATGGAGGTAAAGAGAAACTACCATAACAACATTTTTTATTGTTTTTGAGATGAACCATATCATCAAAGATTATATTAACTAATCAAATGCTTGTGGTTCTTAATCTCTGTGTAGGTTCACGGAGACTACACAGCAGAGGATGTTGGTGTGAAGGTAGACAGGCCGGCTGATGAGGTTGTCGAGGAACCTACTGAGATTATTGGAGCGTAAGAGAGGTTTTTGAAGAAATGTTAAAAAACCGAGAGATCGTTGTTTCATCTAAAACTTAATGCTTTTGTCTCATTTCACTCTTTTGATCCTCAGCTTCTATTTTGATGTATTGATGACTTTTCTTTATATAAACTTGAGTTTTGGATAATTTGTGCATGACCTTTTTTCTCCGAGTTTGGGAGTTAGATAACCGCTAATAGAAAATTTATCAATTCAGTACTGCTCGGATCATTTTTGGAATTATACATGAAAATCATAAATAAAAATACCATATAATTTATGTTGAAACAAATGTTCAATGTTGTTTTTATTAGTGCTATATGATTACTTTTCATCATATTTAGGGAAGAGCAAATTTCGTTTATGAATGGAAAAAAAAAACTATTCTTTATGAATGGTAATTTTTTTAGGAATATCAAAAAATACATTGTATTTCTTCATTGCTTGGTCACTATTTATAACCTTAGTAAATTACAATAAACCAATAAATTTATCCAAACCGGATTCTGGTAAGGTAAGTAGGGTGGGGTCTAGGTGGCAAGGTCTAGGAAACTGATGCATGGTATTTGTCATGGAATTATTATTACAGAACTAGACAGAGAGGCAAACATGTGATGATTCCACAAAGACCCAAAAGAAAATAAATGTTGAAGCAATAGGAAGGCATTATGAAGGACACATCTATGTCTCTCTATTTTCTCACTAAACTTCTCAAGATTTTTCACAGACAAAAAGAGCCAAAAAGAGAGAAAGTTATCAAACCAAACGGCAAGCAGTTTCAGAGGTTCTCTATAAGACTGTATGCAGTTTTTTTGGTCAGGGTCCCTCCACCCCATTGAGATATCCAAATCTAAAAATTTGAATTGACAGTATAAAGACTAAAAGTAACTTGGCTTGCCCTAAAAGTTCTTTCTCTTGACTTGACAATCCAAGTGAACTTTGATGTTTTTTTCAAGCAAGAGTGCAAAGTTGTACACTTTTTTTGGTGGGTGGATAAATAATCATAAAACTATGCAAAGACTCTCCAAAGTCAAGGATTGCATTCAAGTACAACTGACTCAAAACAAAGTTATGTATACTATGTCTGAAAAAGGTAACAAGAAACAAAACCCCAAACCATAATATATCTTTGAGGAGAATGCAAATGCTTAATACACTAAATCAAAACATCTCAGATGCAGCAAGAACACCTTAGCATTCAACTTTGAACAAGTCTCATGTACAAAATACTAGATATGAAACTGATCATATGATTAAATAAGTGAACAAGAATAAACAGTTCATTTTAAATATTCTCAAAATTTATTCTGCTCTACTCGTTCTTCCAAGCGTACAGAAACAATGTAAACCCAAAACTCTGAGGTCTCAAGCTCGTTGGGACCTGCGTGGAAGACCATGTCTTTTCAACAGCTTGACAAGTCCTGAACATGAACACACCATTCCCTGGTGACGATGGCACCCCAAAGAACCAACTGTGAACATCCCAAAGAACTTCCACAGAGACCCTATTCACAACTATCGTCTCATTACCACGGAACTTCCAACGAAGCCGCTTCACCTCCATCAACGTCTTCCCATCAACACAAACAACAAGGCAAGGATCACTAACACTTGTGTCACACTCAACGACAAGATCATGTGTTTCACCATCACCTGAGAACTGAGCCTTTGTTGCAAACGTTCTCTTACCAAACACATGCTCTTTCTTGGCAATGAACACAGCACCAAGAGATGAAGCAGCCTTAGTCTTTTTTAAAGCTTCTTTCTTCATATCACCAAGAAGCAGAACCATTTCTTTATCCACAAGAACACTTACATAGAACCCACCTAAAGGTTCAGGGCTGGATCCGAATTTAGCAGACGAGAGATCCCAATAAACATCACACGCCTCTAGATTCTTGTACCCTTTTCGTTTGGTGAAGAGCCAGGGCTTGATCTCGAGTTTACAGAGACTTCGGTTGCAAGAATCATCAACTCCTATGGTTACACACAGACCCATCAGAGTCTTAGTCCATGTGACTGTGATCAAACAAGTCCCACCTCTGATGCAGCAACGGTAGATACAAACGACCAGATTCTGTGAAACTCTTACAGCGTTGGAGGAGGAAGGATCAGTAACCTGAACGCCATTTTCACTGGAGCAAGAAGTGAAGTCTCTCATTTTTTTTCTTCTTCTTCTCTCTCTGTGTTCAAAAGTAAGAGTCAAAAAGACAGAACCAAAGGAAAAGGAGAGACTGTTTCACTGTCGGGTTATTTTGAAAACGTTAACTAATTACCGAACTTTTATTTATATAGTTTAGGATTGGATATTTTTAATATATTTTGGCATTAATATTAGAAAAGTCTTCGAATAATTAATTATCAATATGGTTTTCATTTATTTTCTCGATTGAAATTTTGGACCTATCTGTATTAAGCTAGGTCCCAGTTTCACATTAATTTCTTAGGATATGATTCTTTTATCATAGTTTCATTTTCGTTATTAATATTATTGTTGTTAATGTTTTTTGGAGTATTATATACTAAGTTAATAAATCGTCTCCCCACCTACTTTAAGCTATGGACACAATCATATTTTCAAAACGAAAAATACAAATGCAATTAGTTTGGTTATCAAACAATATATAACTAAATAACTTGTAACTCGATACGGTTTAGGATTGGTATTCTCCGGTTAACTATAACCGGATAGGTTTTGATTATTTTATTTCTAAGCTAATTCCAAGAGCTAATGACAACATGCTTCCTGTAATCATCTTCTGTTTTTTGGGTTCACAAGTTTCTGCCAAAGCCTTTTCGTAATCACGCAGATCATCGGGAGTGAGACAGGGGAGTGACAGCAACACCTGAAGATAATCCAAAAAAAAAATTTTGAGGATAAGATTAAAGAACCAATTTAAGATTATATCAAATGAAAAAAAAAAAAAAAACTGAACCTGTCGTGGAGCTGGGTGCCTCTGGGAAAGGTAAACGAATATGTCACTGCACATACCCACTAAAATGGAATTGTTATTCACATTTTCATCGATGGTCAAGCTCATGATGATCGCATTAAACAAATCTTTTGCCACAAATTCTCTGAGCTCTCCGTTGTTTGTCATTACGGCTAGATGAATAACGCTAATGAATAAACAACGGAGGTTGAAGGTTGTAATGCCATCTGTCCATGTGCATGCTTGTAATGAAAACTGCATTACTGAGTTTGCCAAGTTTTTGCAACTCAAGAGTAAGCTGCAAGAAAAAAAAACAATTCTTGTTATTAGTCTAAAAAAGAGTTAACACGCACAACATCATATATAGCCCTGGCATTTGGTACGGTTCGGTTCTTTCTGACTCTTTGGTTCTTTCGACTCTTCGGTTCTAAAGGTTTAGGATACGTTCCGGTATTTAGAAAATTCAGTTCGGTTATTTTGGTATTCGGTTCAGGTAACAAAGTTGGAAACCGACTAATATCCAAAGTATTTTGGATCCCGTTCAGTTCCAGTTTGGTTCCGGTTTTTTGGTTATTTTGGGTTTAAAAGTTTAATAAATCGGGGTTTTAGATTAAATATCAATTTTTTCAGGTTTCCAATAAAAATATGGATAATTTATAAACGATATTTTTAATTTTTAATTATTTTAATATTAAATATAGTAAATATTTATAAGTATATAAACTATAGTATAGAAATGTACTAAGCCTAATCCTATCATCCTATACATACCTCACCAAACAGTTGGATTTGAGTGCATTAAAATCCTTGAGAAGAGACACATCACCAAGAACAAGTTGGTCTGAGTGCTTCAGAACAGGAAGCCCTGTGTTTAACTCAGGAGCAGAGATCTTTGAGAGCAAATCCGAAGTGGACCGAGATAAATCTATGAGCAGCTGTCTTTCCAGTTGTATGAGCTTCGTCTCACCACCTTCAAAACCGATCAAATCCGGAACATTGGCCCTGCCTTCCCGCAGAAGACTAGTCCACGAGGAGTCAAGAGCTCGCTGACAGTGTGTCAGCAAAGGACTCAGAAGCGGTTCAAGCAATGGCTCCCACATATCTGCAGGACATGATGAGACAAGACATCCTACGAAGGAGTTGATAAGCTGCTTTATATGTCTGAACTCCATCCACCATATATTCTCAGTGAACGCCACCGCAACTTCATTAGCATTGATGGATGTGTAGAACGTCTCTCCCATGCTTACAGAGAGATTCAGCACACGGTATCTGCAAAATGCGTTACTAACATTAAAAGCCTGAAGGAGAACAATGTAGACACTCACTCACTTACTTACCCGCTTTCACGAATAGCTTTCAGCCAATTTCGAATATCATATGTGTTTCCTTTACTAGAATAAGTAAGGAAGCCTTTAGTTAGTTTACGGCTTTGCTTTCCTTGGGGGATACGTAACTCGGCTTCCGTTATCTTCATTGCTTCTTTGAGTTTTGTGGGTAAGGTTTGATAAGCATCAGGAGAAGACAGAGAGTTGATAACACGAAAGAGCTTCAGGAGAGGTGGTAGCATCCAAGAAAGGTGAGAAGCCAGAGGATGAATCGTCTCGGACATGTTCAGCTTCCTTTTCTTGAAGTTGCATCCCTTGAGAGCCTTCTCAAAGACGGCGACTGTGTCGACAATAGACCGCATCAAGGGTGCGTTGGAGCATAACTGAATGAAACCAGAGGGAGTAGATAGATATTCGTTTTGCCACTCTGGTTGAGTCCATTGCTGGCGCACTGGTTCTAGTAACAAAAGAAAACTGTCTTGCTGCTCCCTTTGACCTCTGTGCTCCAAGTAAAAGCAATTTAATAAATGCAATAAAGTTCATCATGAAGACTACAAACAAGAAGCAGATTGTTTGTGTACCCTGACGCAGAAGTCATAGCAAAAAATGCTTCCACAAGACTGCTATGCTCACCAGGGAACAAAGTTCCTTCTCTTTGCAAACATGTCATCTTATCAGCTAGACCCTGATTCGATCAAACAAAAGGTGGTCTTAGAGAGCATTTTTCTCGTAATTAAAAAATTTGGGGATACCTTCAAGTGAGGAGTAAAGCTTTTGTCAGCAGTTTTGGCTAGGCGTATCAAAGATGAGCAGATGTACAATCTTGCACGTTTAGATGCTGGTGGAAGAGAGGTAAGAAGTGCAAACATCTTGTCGATAACACTTGCAACCGTATCTGGCAAGTACTTGAGGAAAGGAAACATTGCGTTTAGATAGTCAACGTGCGCTGAAATAAGTACTGGTTCAGTCCAGTTTGCATTAAGGAGCTCCTGAAGCAAGCCTGTGTCATTCAAAACAGACAAAGATGAGAGAGTCCAGATCCAGACAGAAATGAAAAATTATATTTTCAACATTACCCTCAAATATCACGTGGAGTTGAGAATGAACTTGGGAACTACCACCAGCGAACTCATCGGTTCCACGGAAAAGCCTACGCAGAATACCCTCCAGAGCAGTACTCTGGCTCTTCATAGCAGCTGCATACTGCTGGACACAAGGCGCTGAAGAAACCGATATATTCTTAATAAGCATGATGGTTCTTGAAGATAGTTTTGTGCTAGCAATGATTGGCTTGTGAGAAGAGATGAGTCTGATCAACACAAACTGCACCAAAGGCAATAAAGTTTTTTAATTAAAAGTAAATAGAGAGAGAGTTTTGTCTGAGAGAGTTTTAGAAACATACGAGCCTCTTCTGGTACTTGCAAAACTCTTCAAATGTAAAACTTGATGGCTCAAGGGAAAGGAGGTTTGTTCCAGGATCAAGGAGGACCTGATCGTTCTTATTCATGCGTTGGAATGAAACATCCAGAATCTTGCTGGCGGTTTCATCGTCTATAAGGAGTAAAAGATCCTTTTTTCCGCCATCTAGGTGTCTAAAACTATTGAAAACCTCGCTTGCTGATCCCGTGAAAACCTCGCTGGCCGATCCCTTTCTATGTGGGTAATTAGGAGCCTTGAGGTCTGAGGTTAAATAATCCATCAACCCCTGTGAGAGCCAGAAAGAGAGGAGAAGCCAGAGTGAGTTTCACTTCTTTGTATCTAAGAAAGATTATGATTTGCTGGTTAAGGCAGTGGGCCACCTACCAGCCAGAAGAACAGTGACTCATAGTGAAGATCGAACTTATAGTGTTCAAAAAACCAGAGCATCTACAAAGAAAGTAAGACAAAAAATCTTGAAATAAGCAGACCATTCAATACTAATAGGTATCCAGATTAGTACCTGTTTCAGATAAAGAGCTATGGCACTGCTATCTGTGAAGATGTAATGCAAGTTTGTGGAGCCTAGAGAGACCATCATTTTGCAGATATGGATGATTGTAGAATCAAACTCAGCACCAGAAGCATCATCAGTGGGTCTTTCTCTGCAACACACCACAGACAATACACAATGGTAAAGTGAAAAAAACAAAGACAGTTGTTTTTCTCATTGAGTATCCGAAAATCGCATTACCTTGAGCAGATAAGTGTGAAGAACATACAAGCAAGACGGCAGAACTCAGGAGAAGAAAGTAAAGATGCACACCTGTTGTAAAAGTAAGCAAACATATACAAAAAGTTATATAAGCTTGTGTAAAAGATAGTATATGAGTCTAAAGCCACAAAGAGTTTATTAACTAACTGGTCAATGATTTTGTATTCAGAAAAATCTGGAACTGGAGCCCATTCTGTGAGTGAGTTGATGGCATTCAAACACGCAACAACTGCATCTGAATGCTGTTTAGCCAGCTCAACTTTGTCCCTCCCTTCTGCATTCCTTGCATCCCCAAAGTGTTTCTCAAGAAGCTGCATTAAAAGTTTCTCTTCCATTAAAACTAATGCTACAATAAAATTGATAAAGAGCAAAAAGGTAGTAGTAGCATTACATCATGCAACCAAACCAAGATATCAGGAAGTCCCTGCAACAGATGATGGCTATGCTTCTTGTCTGATGAGAAAGGAAACACGTGTTAGAAATGACTGAGAGCAATTCAGAAAAAATGAGGGAGAAGTAGAGTTAGGCTAATTCTTAAGTACCTTCCAGTTCAGAAAGCCTCTTCACCACTTTCAAAGCCAATTCTGCATGTAAAGGGCCTTGGGAGGAGAGGGAAGCTAGTGAGAGAAACAACTCCTGCCACATCTCCAGATCTTCCTCCTTTTCAAACATCTGGAATAAAGTTCTTTATAAGTTGATATCAATAGAGACTGCAATCATAGAAAAATCAAGCTCTAACCTCAGCAACAAGAGTGACTGTTTCACTTTTCATCCCACATTCTTCACATGGATTAGCAGCAGCTACCTCAGACATAAGTTCAAAGGAGGCACTACTAACATCCATCTGCTCAGAGGAGCTTAACTCATCCCACCGCAGTTTAACCAAATGCTGCAATTAACATTGGAGATTTAATCTCAATAACCAAAAAACATGACCTTTTTAGTTCATTAGCAAACAGTAAGATAACAAGTGAACCTGTAGCAACTTAGAGGCGTAGATGCGAACTTGTAAAGGCCAATCCTTTGCCACAAGAAGAAACGAAACTTGAGACAGAACCCCAACATTACCTGTCTTAATCTGCCAAAAACATAAACTTAAATCAAAAACAAAATTCAAAAATAAAAAAGTTTAACACTTTATAGTAATTACCGATTCAAGATATGTTAGAGCGGCTTCTTTGCAAGCATCAGCATCAGCAGTGGAGTCAGAAGAATGAGAGACGAGTAGAAGAATCTGACGAGACACAGTGCTAGCTAGAGTCTTTGCTTCATCATCAGCTCCAGTCATGTCTTTTCCTCTCGCAAGATCCTCGTTCATCATCGGCACTCAGTGATAAGACAGACGAGAAGCCACCATCGAGATTGGCAAAACTTTCAAATTTGAAGGTTGAAGATGTCTCTCTCTCTCCAAAAGAAAAACTTTTTAAATTTAATTTTAAAAAGTTTTGTATTTTACACTATAGTTCTTGTTATTACTAGAATTAGCAAAAAAAAAATCATAACACTTTTATTTAGCAATAAAATACATAATAAAAAAACTAAACACATTATTATTTTATAATAAGATATTACATTTAATAGCATATTACATGCATTTCAAAATAATAAAATGAATCTTTTTATTTTTATTTGTAGTTGTTAAAATCGTGTACTTCCTTGGTTGATATAATAATTTAGTTTTCGTATATTTTTTTTTGTATTAAATGTGTTTTGTATAATATGTTCTTTACTGTAATTAATATATTTGTATTTTGTATAAGATTTAAAAATTTATGAAAACTAAAATGATAACTATAAAAGTTCATAAGATACTTTGTAAAAACAAATAATTGTATAAGGACTCAAAATTAAGAAACTTCAAAATTTAAATTTTTGAAATTATTTTTTTTAGAGATGCTCTAACATATTTTTTTATTTTATACATGGACGAGTATATATGAAGTGGAAAGGGTATTCATTTGTACGGTGCAGCTCAGATATAATGGTTGGGTCACTGAGTTACAAGACACTGAACTTGCCAAGAAGACATTTGTATTATGACCATGATTCTAAAAAAATTTGATATGGCGGCAATTTGTCAAATCAAAATGATTATGATTCAAATCGATTAATTAGTTTAAATCGATTTAAATTAGTTTAAATATATTAAATTAAGTAACATGTTACTATAAATTCACAAATTTTTCTAGTCTATTTTGTTTTATATTTAATTTTGATAATTCAGCGAACAAAATAATTTTATAATCCAAAACTAAAATATTTTACATAAATGTAAAAACATATATATATATATAATAAATTAAAAATTCAGAAGATAGATTGTGCTCGAGTCTCTTGATGACGCATGCATACGATATCAGAAGGTTGATTGTGCTGGAGTTAAAGACATTAATCAGTGGTTATTAACCAAATTGGATAGATTAGGGTTTTGGAGCACCATAATAGGTGAAGTCTCTACATAGTATAATACTATAATTATAAACAGACCCGGCCCAGAAAGTATTGGGTTGGAAGCAAAAGAACAAATATGGGCCTTTTAATTAATGTTTCCTAAAATAAAAGCAAAATAAATAGATAACCATTTAAACCAGTGAACTCTTCAGCTAACAACTGAACCAGGAAACCGATTAAGCTATATTCATAAAATATCAACTGTAAACTTCACTCGAAGTTGTAGAGCTTTTTCCGGTTTAGAGTTTACTCAAACAGAGGTCTCGGAGTCATGAACGCATCCACCATCTGATTATATAGAAGAAAACAATCAACAAAAATGTTATTAAATCTCTGATTGGTCTAATAATAAAACTGTTATCACATCAAATTGATTTTTCTTTTTTTTTTGTACCTCATCAGTAACAGCAGCTCGAGCCATGCGGTGTCTCTCCACAATTTCTGTCACAACCTGAACGAGTCTCTTCTTTACATCACCCGTTGTCATTCTTCCTTCTCCATACTCCTGAAACAATGGCGTACACAACAATGTGTTATCTTTAGATAATCCCATCAAGAAAAAATATGAGAGCATATTCTTCTTCATTCATTCTCTGTAATAATGAAAAAGCTTAGGGGCAATTATAAAGAATTTTTTACCTTCTTTATGTGTTCAAGTTCAGCATCATCTTCCAGGAAGAAACTCAAATACTGAAACGGTATGTCTTCCTGTGAAAAATAGTAGAAAGCAGATGACCAGAAAAGAAAAAGAGACTTTTAAGTTTTCTATAGCACTAAAACCAATAGGATCAAGTGACTAAACGAAAAATAAATTGTTACCTCCAGTTTTGCTCCATATTTTTTTTGATCTTCCAAGTTATCTCGCCCACCAGTAACAGCACTGTTTATCTGCATATTTAAAAAAATTCTCATCAAGATTGGTATCTAATCATCTGTAAAGTTTGACAAATTTCACCTTTCTTTTAATGTCCTTAGCGCTATCATTAATATAAATAGCGGAATTTGCATCACTTGCTGACATTTTCCCATTATTTCCCTGCAAGAAAAAAAAAATGTGTGACCAAAAGGCATATATATATTCATTAGTGTGAAGGCATGAATTTTAAACTTGTAAATATCCTGTTATTGACTAGTTAAGAAAACACTTGCCCGCAGCGCAGGAAAAAACTTTGACTCAATCAGAGCAGGCTTTATAAAGTCTAACCGAGGTGCAACATCACGAGTCAGCCTGAAGTACGGATCCTGAACAAAACCAAAAACCGTCATTTTATTATTATTATCAACATATAAAAAAACTCAATGATACACACAGAGGCTACGTGAGAAAAAAAAAACAGCAAACCTGGTCAATTGCACAGGGAATCAAGCAAGGGATATTTTTCTTCTCGTCAGGGAACAACTTGTGTGGGAATGAGCTAGAAAATGATGGAGCTGCCTGCACAGAAGGGAAGATCATTTTTGCAGTAGAAGCTTCGCCGGTAAAGCCGAAAGTCGAATTAGCCTAGCCAAAAAAATAAAAACAAATGTGAGAGATACAAAAATGAAAAACCTATAAGACACATAAATCACCTTGTTAACTGTAACGCAATCTGCAATCTCCACCACATTTTCATAGAATTTACTATACACAAAAAAAAAAAAAAGGTTTCGGCACATCATCAGCCAGGAAAACTATAATGCAAAACATAAAAAAAGCCTAAACATACAAATATATATATATAAGAGCAATCTTATGAGCTAAAAGTTGCATTTCACTTACCCGCCAACAGTGGCATAGCTGGAGAAAATAAAGGTATTTGAGGCATCGAAACCGCAAGCGATGATATCTTTCACATTTTCTCTGCCAAGTCTTTTACTTTTCTCCTTGTTTAACTTCTTCCATATTTTTTTTTCATCATCCGTAATCTGTATAACAAGAGGAACCTTGAAAGCTTCCTGCAAGTATCTACACACAGAGTATAAAGAACAAAGCATTGACGTTTAAAAAAGACTATATAGCTAGCTTTGTTATGATGTAACTTTTACTTGGTAAACAAGAAAGGAATCAAATGCCCTAGATGCAAAGATTCTGATGAAGGTCCTCTCCCAGTGTAGAGGTAGAACTTGTCTCCTCTCTCATGACAGTCCAAAATCTTATCGAGATCCCTGTTAACAACCACTCAGCAAAAGAACATAACTTTCAACACGAACATAACTCTTTTTTCGAACCTGTGGGCGTAGAAGAAGCCACGGCGGAGGAAAACGTGAGCTCCACGGGAAGTGAGTCTCTCAACACGATCAATGAGCGACTCGTCTATCTTCGTGCAGCCAAACTTGAGGATCACCTTCTCGTAATCGATTTTACCGGAGACAACAAACGGAGTCACAGTTTGCTCCGATGATGATTGAGTCTCTCTCTCCTCGAGGACTTGTTTCAGTCTCGGCGACAGCGTCTCATCCAACCACTGGATCATCTCGTGTTTCAGAGTCTCCGGTGATGTGTGGGTTGAGTCGTCCAGCACTTTTTTGAAGTCCTCTATCATCTTCTCTATCGTCTCCATCGTGACTCGGCTCGATCTTAAAAACCTGAAACACTATAATAACTAAGCAAATGGCACCGGCGGATATTTGTAACCCTAATTTATATTTCTATAAATTACATAACTTCCCTCTAACTGTTCTAAAAGTGTAAAACACCCCAAAATTTCATAAGACTATTTATGTGTTGCATGGAAACTCGATTGAAGGTATGTTTCACGTTTCGGAAACGTTTCGGAATCAGAATCTTTCGAAAACTTGCGGAAACGCATTGAAAACTCGTTTCTTAAAAATCTTAGTTTGAAAACTTAGTGGAAACTTAACTTTCTGTTTTGGAAACTCGCGTTTCTATTCTAGAAACGCTAAAACTTTCCAACTAGTCATTATTTGTTGTTGTGATTTTTATTTTAGTTAAATTATTTAATATTTAAGTACTGGTTTTTGTTATTTTGAATTTTTTATATGATTTTGATGTTTAATAATAACTTAATTTTGTCGTATTAAATAGAATGAATATTTGTTTATTTGTATTTTAAGATATAATAAACATAATAAAAATGAATGTAAATATTAATCAGTTATATATATATATATTTATAGACGTTTCTAAAACGTTTCCAAAGCATAAAAAATCAAAAATCACGTTTCCACGTTTCGTTTCAACGTATCCGTTTCCGTTTCCATGCAACCTAGCTCTATTTAAACCTGCTAATGTAGTTGTTTCGTCCTTATTAGAAACTTGATCAATCAAAGAACCATTCAAAAAATAAACATGTTACTACATACAGTATATTATTAGACAAAGATTTGACACACAACTCAAGAAATATTATTTCTCTTTTTCCAGATAAAAATAGCTAGGAAGTCTGTTTGTTATTTCAACAAATGAGTCTACAGAGATATTATCTATACTAAAGGTTATACACAAACAAACTGGTTATATTGTTGTCATCATCGTCTTATTATTCATCTTGTTTCATCATACACCACTTGGCATCGTCTTTAACTCATGCAATGTAGCTCTAATCTCCTCTTGAACCAACTCTAATCTCCTCGAATACACTTCCAGCTCCAGAATCTGTTGCTTCCTCCACCGCTCATCCCTCACCGCCTTGCTTCCTCCTCCTCCTCCTTCTACACCATAACCCAACGGCCTCGTAAACACAGGGCCCAACGAGCCAGCCATCATCATACTCGTTGTCCCATTCATCATCTCCTTAATCAAAGGAGAGACACAGCTTCTCACAGTCTCTTCAATCAAACCACCAATACTAGAAGATACAGTTTCGTTGACGTTGACATTGACATTGTTGTCTTCTTCAATCTTCCCAATTCTTGATCGTGATCGTTTCCTCGATCCTTTCTTCTCAACTCCGTTCTCAGACTCAATCTCAACAGCAGCACTAGGGTTCGAACCAGGGCTGTTACCATTAACCTCGAAATCCATTTCAAACCCAATGATCTTCCCAGTTCGATTCCAAATCTTCCTAGAAATCTCGAACGTAGACTGATCGTGAGGGCTCTTGAACAAAACCTCTTTCCCCGAACCAAACTTGCTCATCACGTTACGGTACTTCTTCTTCAACCGCCTCAGCTTCTCAACCAGCTGGTTCTTGTTGAACTCCAGCTGGAGCTTCGACTTGATCATCTCGTAAAACGGCGCCGTATCCGGCGGATTGCTGCCTCCTCTGTGCGTCGTCACGTAGTCGAGGAAGCCGCGGAGGAGCTCGATCTCGTCCTCGTCGGTCCACAGCCTCTGGAAGAGACGCCTGGAGTCGTCGATCGCCGGCGGCGGCGGCGGTTGTTGTTGTCTCCGGTGGAAGATCTCCGTCGTGCGGTGGTGCAATTTTGGGGAGGAGTCGGCCGGGATTACGGAGACGGGGACGGCGGAGGAGCCGGATGGAAGCGCGACGGTTACGTTAGACGGAGAATTGAGATCATCGTTTGTTTCCGGGAGGGCCACGTCATCGTCGGTATCGGACTCTCCTCCTTCATGATCTGGTGATTCTATAGAGAAGACGCGGTGATCAGATGTCATTCTTCACGAAGACAGATCTGGCTAGCTTGAGCTTGAGGTCGTGATCAGGTTAAGACCAAAGAACTAGATCTAGATGGGTTCACGAGGATTGGTTACGCTTACGCGCGCTTTGTGATTGGGTGGTTAGGGGCGTGAGAATCTTCGAACCAACCAGGGGTAGTTTCGGTGTTTTCATAACGTTTAAAACGTTTACTAATAGGCAAGTGGTCACTAGTAGTACTACACGCACTTGCGTGTTATTGCGGTCTGTTGTGTCCGGACGTCTCTCGGTCCCAACGACAATTCCAACGAGTGTTTCTTGAACGCGATTATGTGGTTAATCTCATGTAATTAGATTTCCAAATGTAACACACCTCTAATCTTTTTCTTATAGACAAATGTAACTCACCTCTAATCATTTTTTTTTTACAAAATTTAGAAGTTAAAAAAATTAAAGGATATGTACATATTTTTCCAAAGGTAACACACCTTTAGTCATTTTTTTTTTTTTTACAAATTTAGAAGTTAAAAATTAAAGATTGTGTACATCTTTTTTTCTTTGGTTAATACCAATACATGTCATCTTATTTTACGGTAAGAGTGTATTGGGCAAAACCATGATTAATCTTTTCTCTAATTGATTAAAACTTTAAACAAAGTCTCGATTGAAACAAGCAAAAAGCTCGTGATTTAGTATACATGTCTAGTTGGAGGAAAAAAAAAATCTAAAAAGCAGACAACTAAAACTTAAAACGACATAACAGGTGATTATGCAGAACAAGAAACAAAATGGCTGATACTGGCTTGAGATCTTACTTCTTCTTGGGATCACCAGCCTTGGTCTGCGACATTAAACAAAAAAAATGCTTAAATAAAATTATAACTTGTGTGTAAATAGACATTATTAATAACAGTAGTCTCACCTTCTTAACACCACGTATCTTCTTGGCACGGTTCTTCCTTTCCTTAATTTGTTTCCTTGATTTCTCTATCTTGGTGTCCAGACCATTCTACAAATCACATGATGAAGCATACCATCTTAAAAATTTTCGGAAGAAGGCAGAGACTAAAACTATAATGATCAAGTAATACTGATAGTAGTACTATCTAGTTAAGACATTTGATCTTAGTGTCAATACCATTCTACAAATCACATTCGAAACTTATCAGCTAGTTACTAACTCTAGTGTTCAAGTAAGTAGAAAGAGCAATTATTTACCCTGATAAGTCTGTACTTGGGTTCGAACTTCTTAGCGCTCTCGACATTGTCATAGATCAAACCGAACCCTGAAGATTTACCACCTCCAAAATGGGTTCTGAATTTGAAAACAAAGATTGCATTTGGGTCCTTCACCTCGTACATCCTCGCTAGCTTCTCCTTCAGCTCAGCCTAGTAGTAAAAATGAAAACCACTTTAACAGTCTAGTCTAAATCGAAAGAAGACACATATTGGCAGTAAAGATGATTACCTTTGAAACATTGGCTCTTCCAGGGTGAAGAACATCGATAACCTACATTCAAAAATTTATCTTAGTACCTTCATTCAAAATCTTTTATTACAGCTAAGTGAGTGCAGAAGTAGACAAGAGTTAAAAGAATGGACACTCACGAACTGCTTCCTTGAGAGAAGTCTGTTGGTCATGAACTTTCTGGTTCTGATGGTGACTGCCTTTTCCGCCATTGTTGCGATCTCAACGAAGATCTCTCTCTCTCTCTCTCTCTGCAAAGGTTTGAGTTCGTCGCCGGCTAGAGTGGAAGAAAGAGACGCGGACAGCAAGTTTTAGCGTTTATATAGTAAAGGTCCGTAGGGTTTTGTTTTGTTTTTCTTTTACTCGATTTTAATGGGCCTTAGCTTTGTTGGGCTTAATAAATTTCAGTAGGTTTTCTCTAAAACCAATAAGAAGGCTTTTCGATAGCCTAGTTTATTTCGATTTGTTTTCTTTGTCAGCTTGGTCCAATATAATTTGCAAGTGTAACAATTTGATAACATAATTTTACAATGATTTTAGAGGATAATTGATTTATATTGTTTGTAGCGAATATTTATTAGAATATCACGTGGAAGTTGGATTTCTTCTAGAGTTAATCTTATAGGTAGTCTTTCAAGCTTATTTTAGGAAAAACATACTCCATCCGTTTCAAAATAAATGATATTTTAGAGAGTTTTTGATGTTTCAAAATAGATGATGTTTTCTTATATCAATGCAATTTTTTCATTTATCAAAAACTGTGTAACCAATGATATTTTGTTGTCTGTTTTGTGATTGGTTGAATAACTTTTAATTTATATTTTATTGATATTTTTAATATAAAAAATAAGTTTTTTAATACTTGTG
The DNA here is from genome assembly GCF_020379485.1 of Brassica napus. NCBI lineage: Eukaryota > Viridiplantae > Streptophyta > Magnoliopsida > Brassicales > Brassicaceae > Brassica > Brassica napus. The sequence continues at coordinate 29,788,640 of NC_063434.1, read as the reverse complement.
CACAATCTTAAAACTTCATGTATTTTGAAACATATGAAATATTTTTTTCTGTACAAATATGCTAAAATCGGTAGCTTATATTAAGCATGAAAACTGGTAGAAGTAAAAAAGGATATCAGGCACGGAAAAGAAAAGATTGTCAATATTACAGATTACAAAGGATGAGAATGATGAAGTTCATAAAAAAGAGGAGAAGATCTGATCGTGTGATCGATTAGATCATCAATGATCGACAACATGAATTGGATTTCGATAAAGAATTTAGACATTAGTAGCTTTATATTGTTTGTGTGGGTTCATCAACTCTCACGTGGAAATTGGATTTCTTCTAACGTCAATCCTCGAGTTTCAGGCACCAAACACCATGCAAATACAACTGTTAATCCACTCATTATAGCGAATATGATGAAGGTCCCTACAATTAAAATTCACAAAAAATAAATTAATATCAGTATTAGTATTGTTATCTTAAACTTGAATTTCATATATTATATATCATTTAAAAGATCCAAAATATATATAAAGAACTCGAAACTTCAATAGATTGATCTATGAGAAAATTATATGAAAATGATGTTTCATATGAGAAAGAGAAAATTATAGTGTGTGAATATATCATTTATAATATATAGATATATGTGTGTGTGTCCAAACTAAACGTGCTAAATAATATTAAATCTAAATTGAATTTGAATTTGGTTTTGTAAGAACGTATATCTTAATTTAGTGAAAAGTTTGTAGACAAGATGCCTTTAATAAAAAGCTTGTAGAAAAGAAGAAAAATAAAACTTTATACTGAACTAAATTAGATTCAGTTTGTAAAGTATTATTAACGTACCGGTAGGGCTCCAAATGAGCATAAAATTGAAACAGTAGCTGACTATCCAACCGGTAAACCAATTTGTTATGGTTACTAAACTCCCAGCTACTACTTTCATATCCATCGGAAATATCTACAATTTAAAAAATATATATGATCAGTTACAATTTAAGAAAACTGATTATTTTTTTTTGCTTGAACATGCAAAAAATAAGTACATATGGATATACCTCAGACATTATAATCCATGGCAACGCTCCTAGTCCAGCAGCGAACATCATAACATATGTCTGTTTGGAACATAAATATTATTTTACTTTATCACATTGTGAAATTAATATAGCATTTATACATCAAACTGAAAATAACAATAATAACTTATATGTATATATTAATAGGATCAAACTTGAAATTGTTGTTAGGTTGAAATATAAAGCAAACTAAACGAACAAGAAAAAGCGGAAGAAATGATTTTTTTTTTGTGTGAGATCTATTCAAATAAGTGAATCATAGATATATCACTTACCAATATTCCAATAAATGCCATAGTGGGAGTAAAATTTACAATGCCAGGGACACCTTTGAATCCAAACGCTAATGCAAGAGAAATACAGCTTAAACATAACCCAAACGCCGATGCCTGCAATTTTGTTCATTAAATTATATGTAGAACAACAAAGCTATATATATTAACAAACTAAAGTAATATATTAAATAAAATTATTCTAACCATCAGAAGTGGTCGTCTTCCCCATCGATCCACAATGATCAGGCCCAATATAGCTTTTGGTACCTAGCATGCTCATTGGTTAAAGTTTATAATCAATCATCGTAAAGACAAAAAAAATGGGGAGCTAGGTTACAGAGAATAATGAACAAATCAAAGTAGTGACTTTTTAATTTTCTATTATTTACATATATACGTACCACGACCATAGACAACACCGTCATCCCAGTCTGAGAAGGAAATCCTTAAGAGTGAAAAGTATTTATTTTACTTTTTCATAAGAACCAATTGTTAAATTACGTAATAATCAGTAAATATATAATGTTACCAGCAAGGTCAAATATGCTGCCTGCGTAATAACTTATCCCTGAACTTCCACATAACTGCTGTAAAAGCATCACACCTACTCCGATCTAAATATAATTAACCAAAAGCAAAAATCAATATAAGTAAAATGTAATTTAATAAATTTGTTTGATAATTTTTTTTTTCAAACGTATTTTCTTACTATAAGTTGACGAGCATATTTTCTTTTGAAAAGACTTTGCATGCTGATATTTGCGGTAGCATCAACAGAAATCTGCGAAGTTATGAAAAAAAAATCTGTATATAATGATAATAAAGTTTTAATATGTAGCAAAAATAAGCCTAATTTTGATTATTCATCATTTAGACGTATGTGTACCATGATTTCACGAGTTTCCTTCACAATATCAGCTTCTTTTCCTCGTAAGTTTTGAAGAACAACTTCACACTCTTCATCACGGTTTTCTTTTGCCTAAATAAATACATTAATTTTAATACTTGTTATCGACGTAAAGAATAATTTTATATAAACGTTCTCTTTTCTTTAATTAGAGAAATGATATGATTCATACGACTAACCAGCCATCTTGGAGACTCCGGGATGAAAAATAACCCCAAAAATTGTATCAAGCATGGGATAATGCCTGAAGATGTAGAAGTCCTCTAATTAAAATAGTTTTATATATTAATTAATTATTTAACGATGAATACATTTAATAGTTAAGTAATATGGGGAAACTAAAACATGTGGCAAAAAAAAAAAAATATAAGTGGGAAGGAGTACCGATCAAGGCTATCGTTCTCCATGATACGAAATTTCCAATGTAATATGCGGTTGCGATCCCACAATTTTGCAAAAGCTATAAGATTTCAATCAATAGTAAAATAGTGTATTAGTTTGTGTGTATATATTAAGTTTGATTATAAACTAGTAATATATGCATTACCTGATTGCTAAATGTAAAAGTGCCTCTCACATTTTTAGGAGTTATTTCTGCGATATATACAGGAACCTACATATTTTAAAATAAATCAGCTATAATTATTACAAGTTTAGAGATGATTAATCTATGTAAATAAAATAATTGTTTACCACGTAGCTAGCGAGACCAACTCCAGTTCCCACAAAGAATCGTCCAAAGTCTAACCAGATAATATTCTATGGGAAGATAGATTAATTGAGATTAGTACGTGAGTTTATTATTAATGAAGTAAGATATTAAATGGGTCGTGAAGAAACCTTGGCTTGTGCAATTGCAAGCCATCCACTTATGAAGAATGCCTCGGCCACCCACAACGTCTAAAGAAATAATTAGAACGAAAAGGTACAAAGGGTTTAGAGGTTAAAGATTAAATTAATAGAGACATTATCGAGAGTTAGAGGGTGGATTCCACAATAATGAATATTTAACCATTTTACGACCGAAGGCATCTGCAATTGTTGCGCTAAATATTGCACCGATCATTCCTCCAAAAGTCAGTAGCGAACCAAATACTGAAAACTGTGAAAAGTATTTTTATTAGAAATATCTGAAGTAAAATTTATATTTGTTAAAACGTATAGACATATAAAATAATATATAGTGAAATAGAGGCTTACTTGTGCGATGGAAAGATCAAGATCTTCCATAATAGAAGACATTGTACCGGCAGTAAAACCTAACTGTTTACCATATGCATATTTGGAATACATATGAGTCTCTGTACAGTTGGGATATATTATCTGCTAACCCTAAAACGAGCAAAGACATATCTGAATTATGAAAACAAGGTTATAAGGATACTTCACAACGAAAGACCAAAAAAAATGAAAATGATACCTATGTTCCCGAAGAAACGATATATCCTAATTTCAGTAAGTACATGTATATACATTCACGTACTTTCAAAGTTACTGCATATAACTAGCTAGGATTAATGAATTATCATGATATCGATTCCTTTTCCTGAAATTAGATAACTTCTGTCCATTGACCTGCATGCAAATAACCACTAGGTTTTTTTTCTTACATCTCTTTTCTCCAAACTTATATCCACTTTTAGAAATCACCTCCATCAATGTGTAGTATCTAGTAGTAAGCAAATTATATTAAAAAAAGTTGAGAATTCCTTAGATTCTCCACACAGAACTAGAAGGGGATGGTGACTATTCTACCCTTATATATAGAGAGAGATGGGAACATACGGCAATTCCAAAGCTGTAGGACGCAGAGACAATGATGAAAGTGGTGAAGATAAGAAGTGGAGTTATCGTTGTTTCTGAGCTTCCTCTCTTCTCTTCCTTATTTACCAGTAGTAATCCTTTCTCCATACTATGATTATCTCCCTCCATATTCTCGACACTATAATTGAATAGAGATAAGAACTGAACAAGAGAGAGATACTTTGGGAACTATATGCTTTGTCTTGATATCTATAAATACTGTATATGCTTGATCTTTTTAAAATATACCCAATATATATTGACTAAACTGAACATGAGGCTGGTTGAATTAAAGAGATGTCTTGCTGTAATCTAAAACGCTATTTTGATACTTAGGATTTTTGATATATCATCATACTGTTTAAAATGATTGATTTCGTAATAATAAAAAAATGATTAAAAAACTTATAATAACGAGAATGGCTTATCTGAATTATGTAAGAATTTACTTAGGATAAAAAAAGGAAAGAACATTCTTAACAAAAGCTTGAAGATTTTTAAAAGAAACTTACTAGGGCAACTTTCTAAGCCTTCCTAAATTAGTTGGTAATATTGTTTTCTAAAACAAAAGCTTTAAGATTTTTCAAAAGTTGTCCTATTTTTAGAAAAAGTGTGCTATTTTTTTTTCAAAAAAAGTATGATATTTAGAAAAATTATAATATACATTTACATAATTAATTTCAATTATTTATAGAATTTATTTAAAAAATGTTACCAATGCTCTCGTCAATGGGTGATTAACTACTAACATGTCTGATCTCTAAATCATATACACTAATACATGCACATAGATTCATCGATACTTGTAGTAATTTTTTATTCAAATGCGAAGAAATACTTATTTTGCTCATGTATATCCAGTTGTCCATCAGAAAAATATGGTACATATATAGTTTGTTTAATGTATTTGTCAAAAGATGAAAGATATTATACTAAACAATACTAATAAATTTTATAAATGACATGCTGGATTAGATGGATAATGTATCCGACTCATTCGCATGACTAAAGTTTGTTGGTAGACGTACACAAATAATTTGATAAAATCAGAAGTCATATCAAGTATTGAATCATTTTAAGTTTTTAAGAGAATTAGTATAAATGCTCATTAGTTGTTAATACTAAAGTTTGTGTGAATGAAGCATATATGCTCAGATGTTACTTTCGTCTCTGTCCATATGATAAGCAGCATTATTTATTACCTATCCAAGCAACGTCTTGACGCACGTCTTCCCGTTGATGCTTCAAGTTCAACAGAGACTGAAACATAAATCTATATAAATATATGTGACTAAGTCTTCTTAATTAGTCCTTGATAAAACTAATTATGTAATCAATTACTTGTACTAGCACTCCTCTTTCGTGGTGTTGTTTATTGGCATGATGGGTGCGGACAGCTATAAGCCATTTCTAACAATGTATTTATTTTCAGTAAACAGCCATTCCATTTCTTATATCGAAATGCTTTGGTATTTTATATTTGGCGAGGAAGATAATTCAAGCAGATCTGGATCTGATTTTCTACATAATATAGAATAGAATTAGCTTTCAAATATTTCATTTACTATTTCAGAAAAGAAGAATTACAAATTTATAACAAAAAAAGCATAAAGCCTAAATAGGTAAGCAATATCATATGAACTATATTAAAATTCCCCAAGAGAATTGCAAAGCCCGTTATCAAAATGAACAATATTTTCAAAACCTTAAACCCCATATGGATCTGTTTATGTGGGTTTATCTTTTATTTTTATTAAATAAATTGAAATATATTTTTTGGCTCATTGATAAAGACATATTATTAAAATATTAAATATATTTTATATATAAACATAACATAAATATATAAAAGAAAGATGATGGAGTTTTGTTTGAACAATCATAATTTTTTGTTCACACCGTTGGAAATGTTACAAATCAAAATTAATATATATTAATTGTGAAATTTTAATATAAAACATCTTGGAAATAAATAATTTAAAGACTCAAAACATGATTGAATATATTTAGGACAAAATAGGTTGAATAATATTGATTCATTTATAAATTTTCTATTGCAAAATGTAAAAAAATATTTTTATAAAATGAGTTCCCATGCGCACGGATTCCTTGCCTAGTAATAATAATAATAATGATAATAATGATAATAATAAGAAGAAGAAGAACGTTATTATATTTTTTTTTGGCATCAATAATGTTATTATATTCTAATGTGATTAAGCAAATTAAACATAAGGTAAATGTAAACAGTACAAAACACCGAAAACCAACATACATTTTGATATGTGCAAGCTGAAAACATATTGTTATATTTAGTTTCGTTGAACCTTCTAAAGTAGTAAAATAAGCCTTTGGACGAAACACGAGGCTCCATGGTATTTTATCTGAGATTTTCAAACATCACTTATTTTGATGTTATGTATGCATTACACAATCATCTTTTTCGTTGCGTCCATGTTTTTTTAATTATGACAGCAGAACTCTATCTAGAAATATTTATTTACAACTAATGTAGAAAACGAGTAATATTAGTATATGGTTATATACATGAGTAAGCTGGTAGACACTTAATTATTCAGTTATTGTCAAGGTATGACTGCAGAACTCTAGAAATATTTGTTTACAACTAATGTAGAAAACGAGTACTATAGATGGTAATATATACATCAGTAAGCTAGTAGACAGTTATTCAGTTATTGTCAAGGTATTGAATAATATGGTTCGGAACTCGCTTGCGCTATTCTAAACGGATCGATTGGTTAAATAATTTTCCATAGGGTCATATTTTGTACTTTATTTACATTTGATCGTGTAAGTTTCTTGTACAGAATTTAAAACAAGAAATGAGATTTTATTACTTGGAAGGAAAGGATACAAAATTCACGCACGCGGCCCTTTATAGTAATGATAATACGAACTTATTTGGAGATCTAAATTGGTTACCTACTTAATAAGTTGATGGTAATGGACCAATAATCTATTTAATGCTACTGCATCAACATAAAAAATATGATCTAAAATAAAATGCATTTGCATGCAGATATTGGTATAACTTAATACATATTGAAATTTAATAATTTACATCATCATTGCTTGAATCTCTTCCAATGTCTTGCCTTTGGTTTCAGGAACAAGTTTTGCTATGAAGATAATGGCCAATACACAAACCCCACCATAGACATAAAATGCACCTGAAAACCAAAAATTGTCAATAATAGAAACAATAAAAACAATAATTTGTTCGAATGAAGAATAATATAATACCATGAGGGCTCCAGATCATGAGAAAGTTGAACGTTAAGGAAACAAACCACGAACTAAGCCAATTCACAACAGTGACAAGTCCTCCAGCAGTTCCTTTCAAATTTATTGGGAATATCTAGAAAAATAAGAGTAAGTTAGAAAACATCATGGCAATGACAATATGAACATACTTTATCGTTTTGATACTACCTCAGACATTATAACCCATGGGATTGCACCCATTCCAATCGAAAATGAACCGATATAGACCTGAAAATGGAATTCCTAGTTAACCGATCTGTAAACCGGACCAATCCAAAGGTTAACAACCAAAACCTGAGTTCATAGATGCTTACCAAGACACCGCTAACTGCTAGGGCCGGAATGATATCAAGTGCTAAACCATGGGCCTGGTTAATCAACGTCAAAAACAAAATAAAATCGGTTAATTAAACTATGCTCTAAGATTTTTTTCTTCATTTTTGTTTGATATTGACCTTTAGAAGAAATGAATTTCCGATGAGCAAACATCCAATCAGCATCCCCACAGCTGAAGCCTACAATACTTTAATATGGTCAGACCGAATAATCCAAATCGGTATTCTTTGTTTTCTTGAAAATGGAAGCAAGAACCATACAAGAAGAAGTGGTCTTCTTCCAAGCCGATCAATTAGTAACGTTGCGCCTAGAGCTGTAAGAATGACTTGTTCGATCGAGTATAGAATGCTTCCAAGAGTTGGAGATGCTCCTGGTACACCCAAACCCGTACAAAACCGATGAGTGGTCTAGAAATTAAACCTGTTGGAAATCAAAACTAACTAGATCCGGTTCAAATTATAACCTGCTGATACAAAAATTTGCTGTGCATAGAAGATAACCCCATTTATTCCAACGAATTGTTGGAAAAACATTAAACCAACTCCAACCTGGTATAATACAGCTATAATTAAAAACCAAAGTGACCCGAGAAGCATGGTTATTTGAATTAGAGATTCTTACAATGACAAAACGTATGTTCTTTTTGTCAATAAGGTCTAGTAGTGTGGTTTTCGGAAGGTGCGCTATAGTCGCTAAGTACTCCTGTAAACCGAAATCCAAAAACCGGAGTTATAGAAAGTTTTATAAAATGCAATGTCACGTACCGGAACCGGTTTTGTAATCCAGTCTTTGGTTCAAAACGTACTTTGATTTCATCGGCTTCTCTTGCGATATTGGCGTTAGGACCCCTCAGTTTTTGCAACGCAATTTCGAAATCGCGGTGGCGGCCAACCATTTCCTTGAAACGCCAAAAGCATTTGAGAGGCTTGGGTAAGTTTTCAACCATAGATTCTAAAGCCTTAACCAAACCGAAATTGAATTTCAAACTTTAATAATACCAGCCATCTAGGTGATTCGGGAATGAACCAAGTCCCAAAAAATAGAATCACACACGGTACAACTCCTGAAATTAATTAACCAAACCAGCTTTATTATAACAAATGAAATATAATACCATCTTTGCTACTATTGCTAAAACCAATACCAAATGTTTTGAAATGTATTAGCTAGTGCACAAACAAATTTACCAGTTAGTGCAAGAGCTCTCCAGTTTACGACGGCACCAATGAGGAACATGGAAGCCAATCCGATTACTAAAAAGAGCTGCAGAAATAACAATATCATAAAAAAAATATTTTAGTTAGAAAAACCATAATATGTTAAAGACTTTACAAAACAACCCTAATACAATTTTAACCACAGACTAGACCTAACACAAGCTGGAATACATGTCCTGTCTCTGACTCTATTGTAGTCACATACATTTGTCATTCGAATAAAATAAAATGCATCACCTGGTTAAGCGTAGCCAATGCTCCTCGTAGTTTTCTCGGACTAATTTCGGCGATGAAAACCGGAACCTAGAAAAAGACAAATGCAAATGTGAATATTAAGTTAAAATGTGATTTTTTCATCGTTTCATCGACAAATGGTTTTGTTTATAACAATTGGAAAATGTCATACCACATACGAAAGGGTACCGCAACCATAACCCGTGAGAAATCTACCGAAGTCCAAAGGTATGTCATCCTAGTTAATAATTGAACAAAATTTAAAATGAGGATACTAAAAAGTTTTAAAAAAGTTTACAAACAGAATGGGGAGTATTTGAGATAATAAATAATTAAATCAATAAATACAGTTCTTTTTTTTGTTTTTGAACAACAAACACAGTTCTTTTATAGTAGGGCTGTCTAGTTCCCTCTTCGCACAAGTTCCAAATAATTTTAAAAATAAAAAGAAAAATTGAAAACTACAACTATCATCTTTTCTTTTTTATAACCCACAAGTTGTCCTTTTCTTGTCCAAATGCTTGGTGATCAAGCTTATACGTGCGAGTACTTTATCGGTCTATAGATAACTAGTAGTAGACAGCCTTTGTCCTTTATCAAACTATTGGATGATCTTTTGTCTCTTTCATTTTGTATCTCGCCGTGTCACACCTAGAGAGCTCCTCTCGTTTATTGGTCCGTTTTGAGAGCATTGTCACCAAATGTAACCCCTTTTCACTTTACTACTCTTGTCCATTAATTAGTGTTGTTTATCTGAAAACGTTATAGATATTTGTCTTATTCAGGATTCTTTTTCTTAAAACAACTTTGCAATATGGGAAAAAACAAAAGTCTTGCTCTTTCCATTATATAAAAGTTCCATAAAAGAACGAACTTATGGGAGAAAACCAAAAGTCTAGATACAAGATATTAAAACTAGACAGATTCATCAAAGTGGAAGAAGACAAGTTATTACAACTTAAACCTAGACAGATTCATCAAAGTAGAAGATAAAGATATATTAAAACTGAAACCCTATTATACTAAGCTCGGGTCGCAGATCCTTATCATACTCTCTGCAAAATGCTTTACATTCTCCTCAGTCACAAGATCAGACAAGAAAGCCAAAGCTACCGACCACCAACCGAAACGGTAAATGATGTTGAAGGCAACGTTGAAACCAAAGTTGAGTCTTGGAATTAAGGGTTTATACTGACACACACCAATGCAGTTGCAGCTGCCACAACCACCGCCGGCGCCACCGCCGGCGCCACCACCGCCGCCGACGACTGCACCACCGCCACCGCCGGTGGTGCCACCGGCGCCGCCACCGGTTCCCTAAAAAATAAAAGAAAGGTTTTTTTACTAAATGATATATAAACAAAATGTGTTGAATCAGATATGACAACAAACCTGAGGAGAGCTGCGTGAAAGGGCCGGTGAGAGAGGGGAGAGAGGAAAGCGTGACCGCTGAAAAATAAAAGAAGGGTTTTTTACTAAATGATATATAAAAAAAATGTGTTGAATCAGATATAACAACAAACCTGAGGAGTGCTGCGTGAAAAGGCCGGTGAGAGAGGAGAGAGAGGAAAGCTTGACCGGAGTGGAAAGGGTGTAAGGGGAAATGGAGAGAGATGTGAGAAAGAGAGAGGTGAGAATGGGGATCTGGAGATGTGAAGAGGAAAACCCCTAGAGAAGTGAACAGGAAAAACCCTAGAGAGGTGAAGAGGAAAAACCCTAGAGAGGTGGAGGGGAAGAGCAACCCTAGCGTGGTGGAGGGGAAGAGCAACCCTAGCGTGGTGGAGGGGAAGAGAAACCCTAGAGAGGTGGAGGGGAAGAGAAACCCTAGAAACATGGAGGGGAAGAGAAACCCTGGAAACAACTCGCTGAAGAGTGATGGTAGACAAACGAAACATATTGAATTAGTTAATGTCCGATTATAAAAATGAGAGCTGAACAGTGTAACTACCTTTTTATATAGAGGTCGGTGAACTAGGTCAATCTTTGATCGTGGATTGCTTGCTCAGGGCCATGGGTGTGGGCTGGGCCATCAAATGATGCCCTGTTTGTGGGCTGGGCCATCAAATCAAACGAGGCCTACCAGCGGATTGTGGGATGGTCCAGCAAATCAAACGAGGCCTGCCAGCGGATCATGGGAAGCTTGACGAGATAATTGAAAAAAAAAATATTGAAGATCTACTTTGTAGATCTGAAAATAAACGAATTGCAAAAGGGATTCAATGTCATAACAAACGAAAAACGGATTAAAAGAATTGATAATTTGTAGATCTGAAAAAAAAGGATCAAAAGAATCATATGAACAACCCAAACTCAAACTCAAAAAACAAAAAAAAAACTGTAAGCAAGTTTGTAGATCTAAAAACAAACGAATTGCAAAGGGATTAAGAGTCAAAACAAACGAAAAAGGGATTTAAAGAATTGATCATTTGTAGATCTGAAAAAAGATTAAAAGAATGATAATAAGACAAACGATTGAGTTCGTAAGCTTCGTCCTTGGTATCAGAACTAAATCTTAAGTCTCTGACCAAAAAGCAAAAGAAGAGAAAGTACATATATATATATATATACACAAAGTGAGAGTTAGGGCTTCGGTGTAACAAAAACTGGGCCAGGATTTCATTCGGGGCTTTCGTAATAGATCCAGTGAGAGGCTTTGAACCGTTTGATTTATTCAATTCACAATTTCAAACCGGTTGAACTTATTCAATTAATGATTTCAAACCGGTTATACCAAACCAAACCTGTTCATACACTGATATCTATATGGTTTGTTGTATTATGTTTTTCTTCACGGTGTAAGGTTTTTGAATAATATATTTCAAACAATATAAACATTCCATATAACAATTTTCGTTTTAAACCGTAATTCCGGTCAGTTGCGAATCTCGGTCTAACTTGGTCAAGAGGTAAATTTAAAAACTTTCCTTATGTGTAATGTATATGAATACATCCATTTTCACGGTCACATTAGTTGAACTTCTGAATGGGGAGCAATCTAACAATAGTACATTTATCACGAAATATACGCATAAGTGCATCACTTTTAATGAATTTGATTACACAATAAATTGGTAACGTATATTTAGTTTTCCTAACTTATATGCAAATTAATTGTGTTTAGGTTTATGTATAGGAAACTGGTATTCCTCAAAAATCTTTCTAATTTAGCAACAAAGATACCTAAATATCACTATATCGTCCAACCCTACACGTATAGTAAGAAGTTAATGAATAATATACGATAGTTATAACGTGAATCTTAGATTTTGGTTGACAAATTATTCATATCCCAAATTGGACAAATATTGAAATACATTTCTCAATTAATCCCTAAATTATTGCTCACATAATCGTAGTCGACGATCTATTTCTATATATTTTCGTGATTTGCACCATATTCATTTCCGTTTTCACTAATTTCGGGATAACAATCATGTGAGAATATAGAAAGTGCAAAACACTCAACCAATCACGTGGGCTCTTAATAAAATTTATGCTTGAAAAAAAATCGCCTACAATTTGATTATATTAGTTTTCTTATATGCAGAGCAGGTCTTAGCTATAAGGGGGTGAAGCATATGCTTCCAGCCGCCAGTTTATAATAAGTCAACCGGCTACCAAATTTTCAAAAATACTACGTAGTCTAGTGGTTGAAACAGAATTTGTCACTTGCAGAATCGCCAGGTTCGACTACTCCCTGGTGCAAAAATTAACTATCGGCAACAAAACTAAGACCGGCTCTGCTTATATGTCCCAAGTAATAACTTTTTTTTTTTGATCAACGTCCCAAGTAATCACATAAATTCAAAATATGAACCTACTGAATTTTCAAAATCATTGTCATCTAACTCGTAGTGGAAAAACGATCTATGCTATCATTTTTAAGCAGCATTATAACGTAAAAGATAGGGCGTGGTTAATTATGGATATAATTTAGGTGTCGTCCAAATAACCCAAATTAATATCTTGCTACGCTTCATATATAGAACTAGGATAAGCATGGTGAGTTTATTTGTATATATTATCGATAATTTTTTTATATATTTGGTCATTTTATTTGTATATATACAATGTTTTTTGTTATTATTATATAATTTCTTTCCGATGGACTAGATCAATATTTATTAAAAATTGTGGAACTAAACTATAATTAATATATCATGGGTTGATCGGATTGTACATTAAACAAATTATGACACAAAAATATTATTTTTTCCACCGAACACATTTTTGAAAAAGTGAACAGTACTGTTCCACATTTGAATTATTTTGATATTTATATTTCATATGGTTTTGAAAGGTTTCAGATCAACAATCGATTGGTACATGTCATTTTAATGCTTTTAGTCGTATGCTTAAAGAAAATTTACATTTTTGTAATTTAAAGTCGTTTTAAAAAAATTAAAATAAAACATATAAAAAACCTAACATATAAGAAAAATATAACATAAAAGGTTTCCTCATTTTTGTAATTTAAAGTCGTTTTAAAAAATTCAAAATATAACATATAAGAAAAAATTGAATTTTTTTATTATATGGTTAATATGATTGTTTAATTTTTTAATAATATAAAATTAAACAAAAATGAAGAATGATGCAAAAATTGTTATCAAATCTTTATTATTCATAGTCATTAATTGTCCTATATACATTAATCTTATAAGGTAATTCCGTAGCTTTTATTTAGGGAAAGAATAAATGTTTCTTATATTGTGGGTTAGTATAATTTTCCTAGTATAATTGGATTTGGATCAACATTTTTTTTTAAATTTATTCTTAAGCTGACACGTAAGCTAAATTGACATTCTAATTAAGTGACACATAAGCTGAGTTTCTTTTTAATTAGTACAAATTTAAGGTTACAATTTTTTAAATGGTCCACGGTTAATATATAGGGAATTTGCAATTCTAACATAATGCCTATAACTTAAAATTTGAATAATAAAAATAAAAAAATATATTCTAGGATAGTTTGATAAATACTCTGTTTGTGATATGAAATTTGGAAAATACACTTCTATTTTTCTTTTATTGAAAACTACAGTTTATTACATGTAATAAGACACTTTTCTCCTGATTTTATTTAGTAACTAGAGATTTTTTTCGCGCTTCGCGCGGATTGTGTCTTATAAATTTATATTATTTATAATATTATTTGTCGGTTTTTTTCTTTTATATTAACTTCTTGTTTTTCCAATGTTAGTTTTTCTTAATTTAAATTTATATGTTTATAATTTTTCATTTTTTTATTGTAATTATATTTTTATTGATGGTTTTTTGTATGTGACATAAACTTTTTAAAATTTTAAAATAATGTTATATATAGTACAATTAACACATTAAAGAAGAGAAACATATTCAAGCACATTTTACACTGATTTTATATGCATAATTTTAAACATTATATATGTATATATTATAAGTTTGAAACATGTAAATGCTTTCTAAAGCTAAATACTTGTTCTGAGTTTACATAACTTATCGAAAGTTTTATCCATTTTTAAATTCAAATCAGAGAAAAAAATATATCAAAAAGTCAGTATAGATGAGTCTTTTGGGCTTTTAAATCAACACTGAAAAATTACATGAATCAGATAACAACAGTTTTATAAACAACTGGATAAAATTTGACTGAGCCAAAGATTTTGACACAATATGTTCTTTCTTCTTCAAATTACGAAGAGCCTATAGGCACAAGAAAAAAAATCATAATTTTCGTTTTCACTTATATAACATTTTTTATCCTTTACACACGGAGTTTATTACACTGCTATAAGCAATGGAGAACTCTATTCATATAAGATTCACATCTATGCATTTTGACAAAGAAGAATTTTAGCCATCTTTAGTTTCGGAATGGACCAACTTCAGTCATATGCACTATATTTTCTCTATGATTCAAATTTTACAATTTTAATATATGTGCAAATTTCCATGTGAAAAAGCATGCACGCCATTTATCATTCAACCTATTACTTTTTCCAAAGTAAACACTATAATCCTCGTTTGGTTAGCTCCACAAACTAATCTCTTTGGATCAGTTTACTAAAAAATATGGATACTAATGTCAGAAAAGAATATAAACACTATCAACAACAAATATTGGCATAAAACTATTTGGTTCAAGGAACATATTCCACGTAATTTGTTTATATCATGGCTGGCTTTGCGGAGAAGACTGCCAACCAAGGATCGCTTGAGGCGTTGGGGGTTAAATGTCTCAGGAACGTGCGTCCTTTGTAATCTGGAAATAGAGACTCACCATCATCTCTTCTTTGAGTGCTCTTTATCTCGTTTGATATGGGAGCCTTTTGCTGCTGAAGTTTGGATTTCTCCTCCGGCTGATCTACAGTATGTTGCAGCCTGGATCAATCAACCTCGCGTCAACGCAGATGCGCATGCTACTTCAGTTATCAAGCTCTACTTTCAGTCATCTATCTACCTGCTGTGGAAAGAGCGTAATGCTCGTGTGTTCACAGCTGTCTCTTCACCTTCATCAGTCATCCTTGCCTCTCTCGACCGTATAATGCGTGACCGTCTCCTCTCTTACCCGGCAAGTTCTTCTTTCTCCTCTTCTCTACTTCTTTTTTATATTTCTTGTATAAAACCTCTTTAAGGCTTTTTTTATCTTGAGTTGTTGGTGGTTGTTTTTGTTTCCTTGTTGTAATAGGTTGTTTAAAAACAACAGTGTAACCTTTCAGAAAATGATAATCTTAACATCTTACCAAAAAAAAAACAAATATTGACATATTTATGTGAATATATATTTTATTTTAAATCATTTTAGTAGACGAAGAAAACATCATAATTTGTACAACAAATTTTCTTAGATTCACCTCATCATACTCACCATTTTACCATTTTAATTATATAATTTTACATGAGATTTTTCATCCTCCCTGGTTATTTATCTTTATTTATAACTACAATTATAAAGTTATAAACTATATATATATTATAAATTAATATTTTATTTACCCTTGAAATCTAATGATTAAAAATAGAACAAAATTCAATATAGATATATGATTCTATTAATAAATTAATAGTTACAAATATGAAATTTCTAGAAATATTAAAAGTCATATGTTAGTTAATTATCTTCTAAATGACATTTATTTCTAATTCTTTATTGATGAGAATATTTTGGCTGAGGTGGATAGTCCCAAAAGCCTTGAATTTAGTCCCTTTTATATAGTAGGATTAATTTTTTATAAGTAATTAATTCAGAAAGTATAAAACTAATTAAACCTTAAAATACTATTATTATCTTTGTTTCTGGTAAATAAACGTTTCAGGATAAAATATTTTCATGTTGTTGATTCTTAGCATCTTTAATAAAATGATGAATGGATTTAATTATACACATTTTTAAGAACAGTGAAAAAGTAAGTCAGAAATTGACTACAACTGCAAGAGTTCTTCTGTGATCTAGATTAACAAAGTTCATAAATATTATTTCTTCCCTAGAATTGTTGTTTGTTAGTCAAAGAAAAATACTGTAAGAAATAAATTGTAGTAAGAATAGAAAAGATACACCAAAATTCAACTATATAATATAAGAGAGAGAGAGAGAGAAAAAGAGATCTACTTTTGATCCGGTGTACGGCCGGCGCGTGAGCGTCCGTGCCGTCACCGGAGCCCTTCTTCTTTTGCCGAAGTTGTTCTTATTAGTCCTCTCTCCGCCGTCCTTCCAGCGATTGCCTTGTCAGAGCTCTGGTTCCGCTTCTACCCCTAGCGGTGGCTCGGTTCTTGGAGTAATGACGCGTTCGATTGGAGGCCCACGGTGGAGAAGGAGAGTCTTGCATGCGTAGCTGTGATGGTGGTCCGGGAGATGGTAGCTTATACAGATCTGTCGGCCTCGGTTTTACGCGGGAGGTGGAGGCTCACTCAGGTCCACCGTCGCCGCTTTTTGCTTCCGGGAAGGAGAGTCTTCTTCAGATCTGCCTTCGCCGGCTTTTGATTATGGAGAGTGGAGGCTTCCGAAGCTCCACGCTGCCTTTGAGAAACCCGGTGTATTTTGGGTTAAGGTTACCAGTTTGAGTTGGTTCAAGGTCGGCGAGGTTGCCGTTAAGGTGGGTGTTTGGGTCACTGCGGATGAGATATCGTTCGACGATGAAGCTCTCCGGCGATGGTGACGGTTTTAAAGGGAAGAAATCAGAGGTTCTCGGTTTCGCTTGTCTAGGGTTTGAAGTGATTCAAAGTCGGTGGAGCACTACAAGAAAACAGCGGTATTCTGACGGACGTTCCGACGGAAAATGAATTCCTCGGAATATACCGAGGCATTTCCGAGGCAATTCCGAGGAAACACAAAATGTTTGTGAAGAACCCTAAAGAACGAACACTCAACCGGTTCTGATGATATGAACTCGATCTGAAGAGATAGAGAACTGATGGATTGTTTAGTGACACAAAGGGATGCGGAAGTCCCAATGATACTACTAGAACTCTCAATGGCCGCTTGATTTGACACACAAGTCCGACTCAAAGAAAGGGAATTCACTTGGAGATAACCTCACCAAGGGAACAAGAATGTTCTAATCAAAGAACAAAGAAAGAACACTCAAAATGAATAAGGAAAATCGATTATTTTATCTCAATGAGGTGTTCACATACTTATACAACTTGTAGTCAAAGATAATAAGTAGAATGTGTGAAAAAGAGACATAGAAAATAGATAGAAGTCCAGATCTAGTCAAAGCACAGAAATTAATGTTGACTGGTCGATTTGAACCCTTAGGCTACTCTTGTCCAGGTTCGATGTATCCGATAGCACGTCCCGCGGTGAGAAGAAGTACACGGCCGGGTCGTTCTTCATGTACGGACGGATGACTTTCATGAACGGTTCCGGGCCAAAAGGTGGCTAAGTCTTCGGACAGCCTCAAGAGTCTTGCCTTAGAGAGATTTGGCTGATCAAAGTTCATGAACTGATCGAAGTGTCGGATCAGTTCATCAGAACGATCGCTGGTTCGGCCGAGACGGCTTAGGAGAGAGAGACCATGGTCGGATTTGGATTCCACTCGACCAACTTCACTTCTGACTTGACCGATGGCCTTAGCATGACGAACAGGACGGGAAAGACGAACTTCAGTACGGTTGGTTTGGCCATCTGGTCGCGGGTTATGCTGAAGCTCCAAACCGGACGAGTGCGGGTCAAGACGGTACACGGCCCGGGCGGTATGTTCGGCCCGATCGATGGACTGAACCTCAGTTGCGTTGTTCCGGACGTTCTGATCCTCGTTCTGATCTGAATCCATGGATTGATCTTCGGACTGGGGCACATCATTCCCTCCTTCTTCAAAAGGATTTGACCACAAATCCGGATCATCTACAACAAAAGGGGAAAGATCAGAAACGTTAAAGCTCGAAGAAATGTCATACTTACCTTGAAGATCAAGCTGATAAGCATTGTCATTGATCTTTTTGAGGATCTGGAATGGACCATCGACCCGAGGCATAAGTTTAGACTTTCTTTCTTCTGGAAATCGCTCCTTCCTCAAGTATACCCAAACAAGATCGCCTTCTTTGAAAATAACTTCCTTTCTTTTCTGATTGGCATATCTTTTATAGATCTCGGTCTTGGCTTCAATGTTTGCTCGAACCTGTTCATGTAGCTTTTTGATAGTGTCCGCCTTCCTTTTACCATCTGTACTAACTCTTTCACTCAAAGGCAAAGGTAAAAGATCAAGTGGACACAAAGGATTAAACCCATAGACAACTTCAAAAGGAGAAAACTTTGTAGCAGAATGCATTGCATGATTGTAAGCAAACTCAACATGTGGTAAACATTCTTCCCAAAGCCTAAGATTCTTCTTAACCAAAGATCTAAGCAGAGCAGACAAGGTTCGATTAACAACTTCAGTTTGACCATCCGTTTGCGGATGACAAGTTGTAGAAAACATCAATCTTGTTCCTAGTTTAGACCATAAGGTTTTCCAAAAATAACTAAGGAACTTAGCATCACGATCAGATACAATGGTCTTAGGCATTCCATGCAACCTAACAATCTCTCTAAAGAACAAATCAGCAACTTGTGTGGCATCATCAGTTTTATGACAAGGAATGAAATGAGCCATTTTCGAGAATCTATCAACAACAACAAAGATTGAATCTCGTCCAGACTTAGACCTTGGCAATCCTAACACGAAATCCATAGAAATGTCTACCCAAGGATGAGAAGGAATAGGAAGTGCAGAATACAAACCATGGTTTGAAGACTTGGATTTAGACTTCTTGCACACCACACAACGGCTACATATCCGTTCCACATCTTTCATTAAGCTCGGCCAATAGAAGTGATCATGAACCGCCTTGTAAGTCTTTTTGACACCAAAATGTCCCATAAGCCCACCTCCATGAGCTTCCCTGAGAAACAACTCCCTCAAAGAACATTGGGGCACACACAAACGGTTATCAAAGAATAAGAAACCCGAATTTTGAAAGTATTTGCCATAAGCAACCTTTGGGCATTTTCGAAAAATCTCTTTAAAATCCTGATCAGAAGCATAAAGATCCTTGATAAATTCAAAACCAAGCAGTTTAGTTTCAAGAGCTGAAAGAAGAGTATACCTTCGAGACAATGCATCGGCCACAACATTCTCTTTACCTTGTTTGTACTTGATCACATATGGGAATGTCTCAATGAACTCCATCCAACGAGCATGCCTCTTGTTGAGCTTTTGCTGACCTTTAAGGTGTCTTAGAGACTGATGATCAGTGTGGATAATGAACTCCTTAGGCCAAAGATAGTGCTGCCACGTTTGAAGGGCCCTCACCAAGGCATATAGTTCTTGGTCGTATGTGGGGTAGTTGAGCATGGCTCCTCCCAGCTTCTCACTGAAATAAGCCACTGGTTTTCCTTCTTGCATCAACACAGCACCAATACCAACACCAGAAGCATCACATTCGATTTCAAAAGCTTTAGAAAAATCTGGAAGTACAAGTAAAGGGGCATGAGTCAACTTCCCTTTAAGGATTTCGAATGCTTCTTCCTGAGCTGGTCCCCATTTGAACCCCACGTTCTTCTTGATTACTTCAGTAAGAGGAGCGGCCAAGGTACTGAAGTTTTGAACAAATCGCCTATAGAAGCCGGCAAGGCCATGGAAGCTTCTTACTTCACCAATGGAGGTCGGAATCGGCCAGTCCCGAATTGCTTGGACCTTCTGCTCGTCCACTCTCAAGCCATCTGCACCTACAACAAAACCTAGAAAAACCACATGATCTGTGCCAAAAGAACACTTTCCAAGGTTAGCAAACAAACGTTCCTTTCTAAGGACTTCAAGAACAGATTTCAAGTGCTGTTTGTGCTCATCAAGGCTTTTGCTGTAAATAAGAATGTCATCAAAGTAAACCACAACAAAATGACCAATAAAAGACCTCAATACATGATTCATTAGGCGCATGAAAGTACTAGGTGCATTAGTAAGACCAAAGGGCATGACAAGCCACTCATACAAACCTAGTTTTGTTTTAAAGGCCGTTTTCCATTCATCACCTTCTTTCATCCTAATCTGATGATAGCCACTTCTCAAATCTATCTTAGAAAAGTACTTAGAACCATGGAGTTCATCAAGCATATCATCAAGACGAGGGATAGGATGTCGATACTTTACCGTGATGTTGTTTATGGCCCGGCAGTCCACACACATCCTCCAGGAACCATCCTTCTTTGGTACCAGTAGAACAGGCACGGCACAGGGGCTGAGACTCTCTCTGATGTATCCCTTCTCAAGCAAGTCGTTGATCTGTTTCTCTAACTCCTTGGTCTCGACCGGGTTGGTGCGGTACGCTGGTCGGTTCGGTAGAGAGGCGCCCGGAACGAGATCGATCTGATGCTCAATGCCTCTTACCGGTGGCAATCCTTTGGGATTTTCTTCTGGAAATACATCAGAATAATCCTGCAAGATACCTAAAAACTCACTCGGAATCTCCGGTACACGGTCAGAGGAAGATGAGGCCAAAAGAGACTCTTTATAAATTAGTAAAAGAAATGGCTTTTGAGAGCAAAGAGACTTCCTTACCTGACTTTCTTTGACAAAGAAGTTGGAGTTTCTGGTACTGGTCTCAGGTTTATCAGCTTTAGAGTCTTGGTCTCGGTTCTTCTTAAGTTGGACCTGGTCTTGGTGGACTTCCGAAGGCGACAAAGGCACCAATGTGATCTTCTTTCCCTCATGATCAAATGAATGCCGGTTTGTGAAACCATCATGCACTGCCTTCTTGTCAAATTGCCAAGGCCGGCCCAAAAGAACATGGCAAGCATCCATGGGAAGCACATTGCACACAACCTCATCCTCATATCGTCCAATGGAGAGTGGGACCGTGACTTGCTCCTTCACATACTGTTCTCCGGCTTCATTGAGCCACTCCAACCTGAAAGGACGAGAAAGAGGCCGAGTAACAAGCCCAAGTTTCTTTACAAGGGTGTCACTAGCCACATTAGTGCAACTACCTCCATCAATGATCAAAGAACAAACTTTATCAGAAATGAGACATCTAGAGTGGAAGAGATTCTCCCTTTGTTCTTTGTCATTGGATTTTGGTTGGACACTCAAGGCACGCCTAGTAACCAGTAGTGAACCATGGCTTGGCTCATCAAGGACATCTTCATCATAGATCGGATCAGAACTCTCCACAAAGGTTGAGCAAAACTCATCGATCACTCCATCGACCTCCTCATCAAAGATGGGATCAGTGGTGTCGTCCAAGACCCTCCTAGTAACAAGAAGGGGACCATGAACCGGGAAGTCAAGTGCTTCTTCCTCATCATCATCATCATACACTGGTTCGAGATCCTTCTTGTCTTCTTCAGATTCGACTTCTCCATTCTCCAAGAGCACCATCACCTTTTGGTTTGGACATCGGTTGGCATAGTGGCCAAGGCCATGACACCTAAAGCATTGGATGTCTCTGGTTCGTTTGGTAGCCTCTTCTTTCTTTTCTTTATCCACACGAGCAGGGACATTAGTCTTAAAAGCTGTATTTGTTGTGGAAGAAGACTTACCCTTGTCTTGATAGTTTGGCTTGGAAGCAAAGGTCGGTTTAGTGAGACCCTTTCTCTTGACTTGTTGCTCGATCAGCACAGCCTTGTGTAGCATCTGCTCCATGCTGTCATAGTCTTCCAGCTCCATGCGGTCTTGTATATCCCGGTTGAGCCCGGTAAGAAATCTGGCCATGGTGGCGTCTAGGGGCTCTTCTACATCAACTTTGATCATCAAGGTCTCCATCTCCTGGTGATAGTCCTCAACTGACTTAGAACCTTGAAGCAAACGTCTGAGTTTATGGTGTAGATCTCGGTGGTAATGGTCGGGAACAAAGCGTCTCCGCATCAGCATGGAAAGCTCATCCCATGTATCAACTGGCGCCTCACCTGCTCTCCTCCTGCTAGTCACAACTCGATCATACCAGTTAATAGCATAGCCAGTAAACTCAGCAGCAGCAAGTCTAACCTTTTTAATATCAGAAAAATTTTGACAATCAAACACAAGTTCAATTTTTCTTTCCCATTCAAGAAAAGCATCCGGATCATTTTTGCCATCAAAACTTGGAATTTTCAATTTCAAACCACTCAAGCCATCATTGGTTCTTTCATTTCTACCAAAAGGATTGACATCACCTCGATTTTGTTGCCTAGGAACTCTCCTTGGACGGTTGATGGATCGATCATCATCATAAGACTCTTCTCGGATTTCTAGATCGGACCGGCTGTTCCTCCTTGGGTGGTCACGTCTGGTTCTGGTACGGGACTGAGTCGGACGGCCCTGAAGTTCATCAAGCCTCTGATGGATCGCCTCCAAACCTGTATTCAACAAGTTAGACATAGAATCATTGAGAGCTCGCATTTGCAAGTTAGATAGCCCGGCATGTGAGTTTCCGGGTCGGTTTCTTTCTTCTTCACTGTCCATAGCTTCCTGAAAACTTAGACAAGGTAAAGTTAGATTAAAAACCTCTCACACTCAGGTGTTTATCCTTGCCCACACACGTGTTTCACTCAATTTGGTAGTCACTCAAGAGAGTTTTCCTCAAAGTTCTAAGAGAACAAACTAGATATCCCAAAATGAGAATTCCAAGTGAAACACCCAAGAGACAAGATAGAAAGACAAGAGATTTAACAAGGGGAATCCGTATTAACCACCTCCAAGACCGGATTTCTCCTCGGCCAGCAGGATTACTCTTCTACCACCAAACCACAATCGAAAACTTTTTGAAAACTTTTCTTTCTTTTTTTTTTTTTGATTAGATCTTTCTTTTTTTTTTTTTTTTCTAAGAATGGCTGGTAAAGAGGGGCCCGGATTTAAAGATAGCTAGAAGAAGAATTTTTTTTTTTTTATATAGGTGAGAAAGATGGAATGAAAAGAGATACCGGAAGAGTGGCTCTGATACCACTTGAAGAACCCTAAAGAACGAACACTCAACCGGTTCTGATGATATGAACTCGATCTGAAGAGATAGAGAACTGATGGATTGTTTAGTGACACAAAGGGATGCGGAAGTCCCAATGATACTACTAGAACTCTCAATGGCCGCTTGATTTGACACACAAGTCCGACTCAAAGAAAGGGAATTCACTTGGAGATAACCTCACCAAGGGAAAAAGAATGTTCTAATCAAAGAACAAAGAAAGAACACTCAAAATGAATAAGGAAAATCGATTATTTTATCTCAATGAGGTGTTCACATACTTATACAACTTGTAGTCAAAGATAATAAGTAGAATGTGTGAAAAAGAGACATAGAAAATAGATAGAAGTCCAGATCTAGTCAAAGCACAGAAATTAATGTTGACTGGTCGATTTGAACCCTTAGGCTACTCTTGTCCAGGTTCGATGTATCCGATAGCACGTCCCGCGGTGAGAAGAAGTACACGGCCGGGTCGTTCTTCATGTACGGACGGATGACTTTCATGAACGGTTCCGGGCCAAAAGGTGGCTAAGTCTTCGGACAGCCTCAAGAGTCTTGCCTTAGAGAGATTTGGCTGATCAAAGTTCATGAACTGATCGAAGTGTCGGATCAGTTCATCAGAACGATCGCTGGTTCGGCCGAGACGGCTTAGGAGAGAGAGACCATGGTCGGATTTGGATTCCACTCGACCAACTTCACTTCTGACTTGACCGATGGCCTTAGCATGACGAACAGGACGGGAAAGACGAACTTCAGTACGGTTGGTTTGGCCATCTGGTCGCGGGTTATGCTGAAGCTCCAAACCGGACGAGTGCGGGTCAAGACGGTACACGGCCCAGGCGGTATGTTCGGCCCGATCGATGGACTGAACCTCAGTTGCGTTGTTCCGGACGTTCTGATCCTCGTTCTGATCTGAATCCATGGATTGATCTTCGGACTGGGGCACATCAGTTTGTTCCTCGGAATTCCGTCGGAATATTCCGACGGAATTCCGAGGAAAATTCATCTCGTCGGAATATTCCGACGGAATACCGAGGAAACTAGTATTCCTCGGAAAAAACCGATGAATTCCGAGGAAATATTATAGACGTTAGAGAGCCGTTGGAGAGCCGTTGGGGGATTTTAAAAATTCCGAGGAAATTCCGACGAACTAGCCGTTTGCATCGGAATTCCGTCGGAATTTCCTCGGACCGTCGGCAGAATTTCAACTATAAATACAAGCACCCCTCTTCCTCTTCATTCACTCCATATCTTCATCCTCCCTCTCACTTTCTTTACACACGAATTTGATTCATAAAAAACATGTCTTCTTCAAATTATTTTCGTTCTTGGATCGATCGACCTCATTTGGATCCGAACATGAGATTGCTTACGGAAGAATACCAACAAGGTATAACCGAATTCATGGGGTTAGTTCACCGACAACCGGAAGCAAAAACAGGTATGTTAAGATGTCCTTGCTCTAATTGTAAAAATAAAAAAGTTATTAAAGAATGGGATGTTTGGACTCATCTATATTTGAGTGGGTTTACACGAAGTTACAAAATTTTGTATCATCATGGAGAAACTGATTATGAACTTGGTAGTACTAGCGAACCTCAGCCAGCGGTTAGATTAGAAGATCCAATTAGAACGGATGTAGATTACGGTGTAGGTACTGAGCAGATGGTAAATGATCATTTTAGAGGGGAAGATTTACCCAATGCCGAAGCTAGGAGATTTTATGATATGTTGGATGCTGGAAAGCAACCATTGTACGAAGGTTGCAGAGATGGTCATTCAGCTTTATCATCTGCTACAAGATTGATGGGCATTAAGACGGATTATAATTTGGCTGAAGACTGTGTGGATGCGATTGCTGATTATGTAAAAGGTATTCTACCCGAAGATAATGTAGCTCCTGGCTCATACTACGAGGTTCAGAAACTCGTAGCTGGTCTTGGTTTATCGTATCAGGTAATAGATGTATGCAGAGACAACTGCATGATTTATTGGAGGGCGGATGAACAGCGGGTTTCATGCAAATTTTGTGGGAAGCCTCGTTATAAAGATACGAGTGGAAGAGTTCCAGTACCATATAAAAGGATGTGGTATTTGCCTTTGACGGAAAGGTTGCAGAGGCTGTATCTGTCTGAACGCACAGCGAAACCAATGAGATGGCATGCGGAGCACTCAACAGATGGTGAGATCAGACATCCTTCAGATGCAAAAGCGTGGAAGCATTTCCAATCAAAGTATCCCGACTTTGCGTATGAGAGAAGAAATGTCTACCTTGGATTATGTACTGATGGTTTCAGCCCGTTTGGCAAGAGTGGAAGACAGTATTCTCTATGGCAGTCATTCTTACACCATACAACCTACCCCCTAACTTGTGCTTGCGACGAGAGTTTTTGTTTCTCTCGATTCTCGTTCCCGGACCAGAGCATCCTAAGAGATCACTTGATGTGTTTCTTCAGCCACTAATATATGAGTTGCAACAACTATGGACTCAAGGTGCTGAAACATACGATGTTTCATATAAAGAAAACTTTCAAATGCGGGCAGTACTAATGTGGACAATAAGTGATTTTCCAGCATATGGTATGTTATATGGATGGACAACGCATGGAAGGCTATCATGTCCATATTGTCAAGATAACACTGATGCTTTCCAACTAAAACACGGAAGGAAAACGTGTTGGTTTGACTGTCACAGGAGATTTCTACCACCAGATCATCCATATCGTAGAAGTAGGAATTTGTTTACGAAGAACAAGAAGGTTTTTGACAGTCCACCTCCGGAAATTCGTGGGAAAGATTTGAAGACACAACTTAGAGATTTTGGTGCAGAAAGGACGCCAGACGTCGGTGGACATGAGCATTTTCCGGTAGATGGTGTTGGAAACCTACATAACTGGCACAAAAAAAGTATTTTTTGGGATCTGCCATACTGGGAGGATCATCTACTAAGGCATAATTTAGATGTCATGCATATCGAGAAGAACTTTTTTGACAATCTCATGAACACGATCCTTAATGTTCAAGGTAAAACAAAGGATAATTTGAAGTCAAGACTGGATTTAGTCGATATATGTGCTCGTTCAGAACTTCATGTTGATGAGAGTGGTAGGGCTCCTTTTCCCATATACCGACTTGATGCAGCGGGAAAGGATGCGTTCTTTGATTGGATTTCAAACGATGTGGAATTTCCAGACGGTTACGCATCTAATTTGCGTAACTGTATCGACAGAAAGGAAGGAAAGTTTACTGGCTTGAAAAGCCATGATTGCCATGTAATGATGCAGCGTCTCCTTCCGTTTGCCTTCAAGGAACTATTACCACGAAATGTTCATGAAGCAATTGCAGGGATAAGTGGTTTCTTCCGCGATTTATGCACAAGATCAGTGACTCTTGAAGGTATTGAAAATTTGAAGACTAACATAGCTGTGATTCAGTGCAACCTTGAGAAGATATTTCCTCCCTCATTTTTTGATGTTATGGAGCATCTTGTTATTCACCTGGTAAGAGAATTGGAACTTGGTGGTCCTGTGCAGTATAGATGGATGTATCTGTATGAGCGGTATATGTTCCATTTGAAGAAGATGGTGAAAAATTTAAGTAGGGTGGAAGGGTCTATAGTCGCACAGATGATCAATGAAGAAACTTCAAACTTTGCCGAGTACTACTTTCCAGCAGAAGTTCAGACCAAAAACAGAAGACCTGCTCGGCATGATGATAGAGGCGAACGGGCAACATATCATTGGAAGGTTCCAGACATTTTCACAGACGTTGGACGACTTAGCGGAAAACCAAAGGACCGTCGACTTACTGATCAGGAGCGCAGTCATTTGCAAACATATTTACTCACCAACTGCGAAGATGTTCTTCAATATGAAAGGATTTTCATGGCAGAAAAGCGGTTAGAATATAGATACGCCACAGAGGACGAACTAGAAGAAATGAAGCAGAGAGAATTTGGTGGATGGATGTTTACTTATGTGAGTGATGGTTTCGCCAGAGGTGAAACATTTGACGATTGGATACGCGAGATGGTCGTTGGACCAAACTTTGTTGTGAAGTCATATCCGAGATTTTGTACTCGAGGATATGCATTCACAACTCAGAAGAGGAGACGTTCGAGTACGACTTACGATGCTGGTGTTTGTTCTGCATCAGGAGATGATGTATACTACGGACACATAAATGAGATTTTAGAAATCAAGTATTTGGGCATGGTTGGATTGCGCTGTACTGTTTTCTATTGTGACTGGCACGACAACACTCCAGATCGAGGTGTGAGAACAGATGCATTTGGTGTTACATCAGTAAATTCAAGACGGAAGCTGCAATATTATGATCCTTTCATTCTTGCTTCTCAGGCCGATCAGGTTTGTTATATCAAGTACCCCCAGGTAAGGAACAGAGATGATCCATGGGTTACTGTTACAAGACTCAACCCGAGAGGCCGAGTTCAGGGAAGTTCTGAGCTGGAAGACCCACTACAACCAAGCACATCCGGCAACTTAAGTGCAGCAGAAGATTTAGGTGGAGTTGGCCTTGTAGTCGATTTAACCGACTTCGGAGAAGAAGCCGCCGTTCACGTAGAGGATGAACCAGTGATTGGAGAGTTTCACCAAGATCCAGATTCAGATTCATCTGGTGATGACGACTCGGAAACAGACTAGCGTCGACCTTTTTTTTTTTTTTTTTTAAGGAAAATTCCGAGGAAAGTCCGAGGACAGATAGGTTTTTCTCGGAATTTCCTCGGAATAGATCTTCTCGATTGAAAACCCCAAGTTCCTCGGAATTTCCTCGGAATTTTCCGAAGGAATTCCGAGGAACTCTTTATGTTCGTCGGCATTTCCTCGGAAAATTCCGAGGAAATTCCGAGGAATTGGGGATTTGATTATAGATTCTTTTTCCTCGGAATCTCCTCGGTATATTCCGAGGGAATTCCGACGAACATAAGGATTTCCTCGGAATCTCCTCGGTATATTCCGAGGAAATTCCGAGGAACTTGGGGTTTTAAATCGAAAACTACGTTTTACGGATTGAATAACACGTATATAACCTTCATTAAGTGTCATAACCAGATTATGATGTTTGGAACTATGAACTTTGGTGTTTTATCCAATAACAAATACTTTTACGATTGCATGAACGAAAACCACACAACATAAGAGAAACACTTATACACTTTAATAAACGGTAAAGGGAATACTTACAATTTTTTTTTGAAATTGTGTTATTTCATGGTTTATGATCATCTATACAAAGAATCCTCAATGGTATGCATTATAATTGTATAAGAAATGAAATACGGCGAAAATAATCGATGTTTTAAAACCCCAAACCCTGGTTCCTCAGAAATTCCTCGGAGATTACCGAGGGTATTCCGAGGAATCCTGGTTCGTCGGAATATTTTCATTTAACCGGGTAAACCAAGCCGCCAAATATTTCGGGAAAATTGAATCAAAGAATTCCGAGGAAATTCCGACGGAAATATAAAATATTTCCGAGGAAATTCCGACGGATAGTTTCCGTCGGACGCCTCATAATATTAGGGCGAGCCCGATCTTCTTCCCCATTTCTCTCTTTCTCTCCGCGCCGCACAGCCTCTCCTCTCGCGATTTCCGGCGACTCCACCATTCTCTCTCGCGTTTTTCCGGCGAATCTCCCCTAATCCTCCCCCATAATCATGTAAGAACCCTATCCCACTCTTTTAGGTTAGATTTGTATGGTTTTTAAGTAGATTTGATGATTTTGGAATGAGATTTATAGATTTTGTTAGGGTGAATGGTAGATTTGTGTAAAATCGAGTTTGATTATGTATTTCACTTGATTTGAATTTTTTTTTTAGTTTTTATTAATTTTGTGGTTATAAAAATCGAATTTGAAATTATATATATATATTGAAAACTTTTTTTAAGATTAAAAATCATTTATATAATATTTAAAAACATTTTTTTAGTGGTTATAAAACGTTTTATGTATTTTATATGTAAAATATAAATTTCTATATTTATTAAACTTTTTTAATATTATGAAAACTATTTTTGTAATTATTTAACATTTTAAACATTTTTAAAACTATTTTTCGTAATTATTATGTTTTTGGGATTTATTTAAACTATTTTTAAAATTTTTAAACTATTTTTTATTTATTAAAACTTTTTTATTAATTATTAAACTATTTATATTTTTGTGATTAAAAACTATGTTTTTTAACTATTTTTTATTTAAACTGTTTTTTTTAATTAAAATTATTAGAACTAATTTTTAAATAAGTTTTTTTTTTAATTTACAGGTCTAATGATGATCAGATCCGGCCTCGCCAGCGTCGTAGCCGGGGTGGTATGGGGAGCCAGTCTCGGGGTTCTTCCAGCCATGTTCAGGATTCCGTTTCGCCCCACAGCTCATACCATACATCTCCCTCTCCATTACTCGCTCCTGCTGCTCCCGCTCCCGCTGCTGCACCCGCTCCTGGTCCCGCTGCTGCACCCGGTCCTCTGGGAGTGATGAGGGTTGCGGAGTTGGTTCGACAGCCCGGTCATATCCACATGGACATGGTCAAACATGGTAATTTAAACTTTTATTTTTTAAACTATTTTTTATTTAAACTATTTTTTTATTAATAATTTTTTTTTTATTAGGTTCAACCGATCCGGGAACGGGATCAGCGCATGGATCAACCGTATGATGTACTCGGCCCTCGACAGCGGACATCCGACTTTCACTCACTTCCCTGTCGAGAAGCAGCATCTGTGGTTTCGTCAGTTTGCGGTAAGTATTCTAATTTTTAAATTATATTTTTAATATTATTAAAACTATTTTTTGTAATTATTAAACTATATTCATAGACAATTTAAATATTATTAAAACTTATTTTTTTAATTATTAAACTATTTTATATTTATTAAAACGACGATTTTTGTAATTATTAAACTATTATATTTTTGTGCTTAAAAACTATTTTTAAACTATTTCAGCAAGAATTCAACTGGAATGCCGATGATACGCTCTCTATCTATCACCATTTTGTCCATAAAGTTATGGACAACTATGGGAAGCAGATGTACGAGTGGAAGAAGAAGTGGGAAGTAAACAAGGTACTTGTCTAATTTATTAACAATTTTTAATTTATTAAACTATTTTTAAAATTATTAAACTTTTTTTTTTTAAATTAAAAGGTCCCAAAGTCGATGAACGACACGGTCTGGAAGGAGTTGTATGCGCATTGGGATAAAGAAGAGACGAAAGAAACTTCTTCCACCAACTCCAACAACCGCAGGAGCGACCGTAAAGGAAAGGGCATCTACAAGCATAACTTGGGGTGCTCAATCTATTGCCACTCTGGCGGATCGCATGGTAAGTTCAACCGCTTTTTCTTCAATTATTTAAGTTTCAGAATTTAATTTTTTATGCATTTTTTCAAATTTCTAATCTTTGTTTAATTTATTTTTTTTTCAAGGCGGAAGAAAATGAGGGCGAGCCGGTTGATGATCTCACCCTAATGAAAAGGGCGTATACCAACAAGAAGACCGGCCAGATTGATGATGGTCTTGTGAGGGACGTGGTCGACCTGGTCCAAACTCAGGTGTATGACGAAGTGTCTCAGCTTCAAACTGATGATGACGATTCGACGGCCTCGACCAACTTGTCTCGGGTTCGAATCAACGAAATCGTTGAATCGGTAAGTTTTTTTTTTTTTAAAGTTCAACTTAATTATTTCTTGATTTTTATTTTATCATCAATTTAAATTATCTAAACTTGGTTATTTATATTTCAGTCGGTTCCAAAGAAAAAGGGACGTTTGGTCGGTTTGGGTCGTCGCTCCCGGTCGGCTGTTCCTTCTTCTGCACCACATGCGTATGTTGATCCAGAAGTTCTTACGGCTCAGCTGAAGGACAAGGATGATCGGATATCTGCGTTGGAGACCCAGATGGCAGCTCAACAGGCGGGCTATGAGACCCAGAAGAGGCTGAACGAGCAGATGATGGAGATGATGAAGAGGATGTACCCGAACGAGACGTTCCCGAACATTCAAGACCCGTAGTTTTTTTTTTTCCAAAAACTCTGAATGTTTTATTTAAATTTGAATATTATCTACTATGTTTTATTTTATGTTTTATTCAATTTTAATTTTAAATTTTAAAAATTTTAATTTTTAAAAATAAAATTAATTTTAAAAAAAAATAAATTTTTTAAAAAAATAAATTTTTTCAAAATTCCGAGGGAATGGAGTTCCTCGAAAAATTCCGAGGAACTTTCTCCCCTCGGCAAATTCCGACGAACATTGAGTTCCTCGGAATTTTCCGAGGGAAAAAGTTCCTCGGAATTTTCCGAGAAACCCCATTCCCTCGGAATTTTCCGAGGGAAGAAAGTTCCTCGGAAAAGTCCGAGGAACATTTGTTCCTCGGTATTTTCCGATAACCTTCCGAGGAATATTTCGTCGAAACTTCCGAGGATTGGACCATCGGAATTCCCTCGGTATTTTCCGAGGAACCTTCCGACGAACTTCGTGTCCTCGGAGTTTCCTCGGAATTTTGTTTCGTCGGAATGCCGACGGAATTCCGAGGAAGTATGAATTTCCGAGGAGATATTTCCGAGGACTAGTTTCGTCGGTATGTCCTCGGAATAGCGTTATTCCGACGACATACCGACGATTTTTTCCCTCAGTATCCCGATGTTTTCTTGTAGTGGAGATCTCGAGGTTCGATGGAACTCGCCGGCGTGAAGACAGTGCGGTGAAGAACGGTTATGGGTTCGTTTGGAGGCTTGTCTGTCTCACAGCTCCGACGAACGCGGGTCTTGATGGTGTGGCTCCGGCGGCGTAGAGGCGGAGGCGGTTAAGTTGAAGCTGTTGCAACGCGTGTTCGCGTGAATGGAGCAGATCTCTCCACGTGTCCTGCTTCTTTGACTGCCTATCCGACCAGCCCGTCCGGTTTCTGTGTCTTGGGCGAGGGCCCATTAAGGTTTCTTTTTTGTTAAGCATGGTGGTTTTTGGGCTTTGTGCTGGTTTATGATGTACTCGGGCTTTGGCCGATTACTGGGCTTGGCTCATTTATTTAATCTAAAAAAAACATTGACGGGAAAAAAAAGAATAGAAAAGATACACCAATCACCAATGCACCATTTACTTCTTATATTATATCTGGGTTTGATTTCATGTGTGTCTAATCGTAGATCGGAACAAAAACTATTTCAATCAGAACAAGTGATTTTTTTTTGTCAACCATTTATAATTTATATTGAAAAGCCATTTAAAGCCATTTTACAAGCAGAGCCCGAGAGAGAATTTAAATCCAATACACTTGTATTTCCACATTGGCCCAAATGATAAGCATGAAAACACTAGCCAGCCACGTGTTGAAATAATATGGGTTTAGATGACGTCATTGGCGAAGCTCGACTCCTCTGGAACATTGCCGAAGAAGCGTCTCCTGGTTCTCCATCTGAGGTATCACTACTGTAGTCATCAGACTCATCACTTCCAGGATCCCAATTCGAAATCTGCAGGTAAACCTTCTGTTGATCGCCGGATTGATAGTGAATCTGAATCTGAAACGTCGGTGAGTTATGCCCATAGACAAATAAGATCAAGCACTCCTTGGCGCACCACCTAACACAGCGAAGAGACACCCTTTCTCCATGCTCGAAATCAGTTGATCTGGATCTCTTAAAACTTCTATCTGAAGAGAAACTCCGCTCCAAAACATCTCACTAGAGGGATCGTAGATTTAGTCTCAAAAGAGAGAAGAACAAGCATTACCGGAGAAAACAGAGAGATTTACAAATCAATCCAGTAATATAACAATCTGATAGAAAATCAGAGAGTGAACATTAAATTTCAGAAGGTGAGAAGGTAATAAAACGAAACAAAAGGAAACCGAAAACATCGGACTTTAAGCCGGACTTAGCCGGAGTCACACCGATCTGAGGATATACAAGATAGGACCCAAAAACCCAAAAGAAATGGAGGTGACCGACGACTAGGGTCGCCGCCGGCCACCGTACACGATGAAATTTAGTTGCGACTTTTTAGAGAAAAGGAAGAGCAAACTTCTAGAGAGAGCAAGTGATTATTTAATTATTTCTAAACACTTTTGTTATATTGACTAATTGGATTTTATTTTTCTTTAATTCTTAAGAATAAGAATATGGAGAATTTGATTGAAAAATGAAGGATATTTTGTTTGGAAAGGAACGAATTTAAAATATGCTTTTTTCAAACGCATATGATTCTAAAATCTTATGAATAAGAATATGGAGAATTTGTGTTATTGACTAATGGTATAGTTTCAAAATAAAATCTTATATGAAAGTATTTTTCCAAATTTTCCCAAATATTCTACTATATGCAGAATATATTAAGCAGTCATATTTTGTTAATTGTTTAAATTTCTCTTAATTACTGTATGTAGAAAAGAATAGGCTACCGTCGAAGAAAGTAAAAAATATTTACAAAAATTCAGTATTACGTATCAAAACTGAAGCCAGAAATAACAAAGATTATTATTTGACAAATATTTGTTATAATATGAGAAACGTTTTCAAAAAGCAAACTATATTTTTCTAAAAAAATTGTATAAAATAGTAGATGAATCTCCACTCACAGGAAAATTGTATAAAGTAGTAGATCGATGAATTCATGCAATCAGCAGGTTGTCAATGTATTGTAAAACAGGATGAGCAATCACCACATTATTGATCTATGAGTTCTTCCCTCGTATTCGAGACATGATATTTGATTTTGCAAAGTGTCAAGAGCAATGGACACAATATTAATCTTCTTTTTTCAAAGCTAGATAATTATGATATTACAAACTATAAAAAAATATTACAGACGATTCTACAACCAACAATTCTACCTGCCTTATTAGGATTCACGTCTAATAGTTTAAAAGTACTTCTTGTGCCATGCTAGCTGCAGATCTCTTGTAAGTTTTTTCTCCATTAATTCGCATAATTCTACTTTTTCTGGAAATCGAAACCCAGACTTACTCGTGTAGAAGCATTAATGAACCCTTAGTCAAACCACTGGACCATGGGGGCCTCTACGACACAATATTAATCCATGACTATTATGGTATTGTTAAAACAATTCAGACTAGGCCTGGACATTTTAACCTGGACTCGAAAACCCGAACCGGAACCGACCCAAAAATACTCGATCCGAAATCGGATCGAAAATTTACAAATACCTTGAGTCTAAAATTTTTTTACCCAAAAGAACCGGAACCGAAAAGAACTGACCTGAATAGACCCGAATCCGAAAAGAACCGATCCGAATAGACAATACCCGATAAGAACCGATTTGTACACGACTTAAAAACATGCATATTTAAAACTATGATGTTTTCGTGTTCTATTTTATATATATTATTTTATGTTTTAATTGAAATATCTTTTGTTAACAAATATCAACTAATTTGATGGAGTTTGGTATATAATATCCTTTTCAGATCTTAAATACCTAAATCAGATCCGGATCCGAGATGGACCTGAAATATTACGGGGATTTTATGGATATTTTAATTATAGACCCAATCCAAACCGACCAAAACCTGAGAAGAAGCGATCCGAACCCGAACCGAAAATTTCTAATAGCTATTAGATCTAAATATTTAAGACCCAAAAGATCTAAACCCGAAAAGAACCAGCCTGAACCCGATCTGAAGATCCGAACGTCCGGACCTAATTCAGACAGCACAGTGATTGTATTATACTCGGAGACTAACATCCGCTTCATATACAAACAGAAACGATCTTAGTTTATATTAATATATATGAATTGAGATACCAATGGCAAATAATTGTAATTGATCTAGTTAAGAAAGGATTTACTAAAAAAAAGTTCGAGAATGGCTCTCACGCCGTCATGTCATCAGCACTTATGTAAATAAGTATTGATTTAAAGGGTACTTTTGTTTTTTGCTTCTCTATTAATACTAAGATATGAAAAAGGCAACTTGGTCCCATTTTCGTTTTTTGGTTTGTTTTTTTCTCTTAAACCAAAGAATATAGGCTTAGAATTTAAAAGGCCAAGATTATATAAATAAAAAAGTCTTTAAGAAGCTGTTTTTTAATTTGTTATATT
This sequence comes from Brassica napus, assembly GCF_020379485.1. Classification (NCBI taxonomy): domain Eukaryota; kingdom Viridiplantae; phylum Streptophyta; class Magnoliopsida; order Brassicales; family Brassicaceae; genus Brassica; species Brassica napus. The sequence goes on along the minus strand of NC_063434.1, from coordinate 29,753,036 downwards.
GCATAACAAATCGCCAGCCCAACATTTTAATACAAAATACTCGAACATTTATTCGATTATCTGAATTAGAATACACAAAATATCCAAAAAGTTACTTAAAACTTGATCCGAAGACATGAAAAATACCTGAACATTTATCCGATTATCTGAATTATATTTTTTAAAATCAAAAGAAAATTCTAAAACCCAAAAAAATACCAGAAAATTCAGATCCAAAATTTTTAAAATACCCATAAAATAAAAATATACTGAAACAATCATATAATCTAATATATATCAAAAGTTTCAGGTATATCGGATACTCCATCGGGTTTTGGATTCGGGTCGGGTCTAAGACCGATCCTCCACAACAAGACCCAAAGAGTAAAAAATCGGTTCCTACTGAACCAAGACTTTTAGGATCGGTTTCGGGTCCACGGGATAAAATGGCCGGGGCTAAATTGCTTAATTCAGACAACAGTTTAAAAAACATAAAAGATAGGAGCCACAGCAAAGCTTTTGAAGACGTTTCTTTTGTTATACAATTAGACCCTACTTCTTTTGTAACCGGCCAAGTATTGTTCAGTTAAAGTGGAAGACTGAAAAGAGAAAGAAACGTCAATAATAAAAGATGCGGAGAGAGAAATTGTTGTGGTTATAAAAGCTACGTCAATAATAGTATCTAATCTAATATCGATGTAACTATTTGGGATAAGGAAGAGCCTCTGATCAACATGTTTGGAGATAAGAAAGTACATTACCCCCAAGGAGAATCTTGTTGGGAAGAAGATAAACATATGTTTGGAACAAAGAGACTTTACAACACTATGAAGATGGAGCTAGAGACGTACATGGACTATGATGATTGGAACTTAGCACAGAACCTTATAGTCAACAGGTGTGACCCGTTGCCTACAAGCCGGTGCTTAGCAAGAGCTTCCTGATGATAGAAACGTAAGGTGGAGAAACAACTTTCTATGTTTTGTAATCCATTTGCTTGTCTAATCTTTTGCTTTATTTTGAAACAAATTGTAACATTTCCACTTATGTTTGACTTTAACTAGTTGAGTTGAAAGTGGCCAAAAAGGACATTCATGGAATATTATAATAAAAACCATAAGCATCAGATTTTAAGTTACAGAACCAATGGTGCAAACTACCATTGAACCCATTCACCTCTAACACCATTTTCTCAGGTGATAATGCCATCATCTACTCTAAGTTAAAAAGAGAATGGACTTACCTAATGAGACAAAAAAAAAAAAAACACTAACCCAAGTGAATTGGCATTTTCAACTTGGTACTAGAGACATGATTTGAGTCTTGATTCTTCCCATACACATTTGGATTTCTCTGTAGATCGGTAGATTCTGGGGGCATCGAGGCTGCAAGCTTGTGACTGCTGTGTCCATAAGCTGCGCTACATCAGCTGGAGGGTACTGCCTCTCCGTGCACATCTGCAAGTCACGAGAAAAGCAAAGTTCAATGTCTTACTATGACAATGCAGTTTGACTCAGTTTTAGGATGAGTGATACTTCCAAGCAATTTTTCCATTACCTGAATCATGATCCAAGTGGCAACACAGGACGTGATTAACTCTGAAGGCATTTGAGCCTCTTTTTCTCTGAACCATTTTGTGAGATCGAATCGTTGTTAGCCATAGGCTTTGATGCGTCTGAGGGAGATGGGTTGTGATGATGATGCTCAATGCTGCCACTTGCGTGCTCTTCCTCTTTGACTACTATAGAGCTGCGTAACGGCTGATGTTTGCCAATCATGTCTAAGGCTTCTTGGATCATTTTGATGGCATCTTCTCCTTCCTTCACAGATGATGCAGCCTAGAACCGTAGAGTGATAACAACTCAGCAAAAACATATGTAATGTTACAAGAGAATATATAAAAGTGGCTGAATCAATACCGTAATAGCTGCATCCACCATTGCTTTCGCTCTTGTCTTTGAGACCTTGACAATTTCTAGCATCTCTGGCTCCATTTCCTGTCACACAGCACAAATATAAGCTAACTAACGTTAATCAGAAGGTAGAGTTTCCGTGGGCGACACAATATCTACAACTATGAACAATTCGAGATCAGTAGTTCATTACCTTTTCATCTAAAGCATGCTGTAGAGCAAGTGCTCGCTGAATCTCAGCTTCTCGTCCTTTGCTATAATCTATGATACCTGACTGATTAGTCTGATGTGGGATACTAGTGTCGGTTGATACTTTACCATGCAGAATATGAGCATTCATATCACCCTGTAGACAATTAATGGGTCAGGCAAACATTTTAAGCATTTGACTCAGAAATAGTCAAATCCATCTCTCTCTACCTGATTCAGAGAAGGACTCATGGAACAGTCAGCATTTTCAAGTCCATATGGAGGGAAAATAGCAGATAAACCAAGGTTTGGATTCCCATTTTGCTGTGCTTCTTTCTTCATGGATAAACACTTATCAATCTGCCTCCTTAGACCTTCTGGCATGTATTCCAATGGATTTGAAGGCATGCAATCAATGTCCTGTTAAGAAAAAAACAATGGTTCAACGACTGAGACCTTATCATCAATATATAATAAAAGATTAATTACCTTAACTAACTCAACGCCCAAGTCATCGAACAGAACATTGCATTGGTTATGGTCAACAGTGAGAATTTTCCCATCATGAATCTCTCGTGTTATGGGATGGATTGCAATGACTCTGTTCCCAACTGCTAATGGCCGAGCCAAATCTGTGGGAAGCCCTTCCCTAGCACCAGTTCGAAGCTCTGTGTAATGCTTTCTCACAGACTCACGGTACTGCTTGAGTTTCTCCCTCTCTTCCTGTAAGAATCTCTCAGAGAACCTTCGAGCTCTACCAAGAGAGCTACAAAAAAGAAGAGTAAGCTTTAAAATCTACAAATGTTCTCTCAATAACAAAACTTGAACAAACCTTTTAATGACACTCCATTCAAGACGAGTGAGTCTTGGAACGTGACCAAGTCCCACGTGATTTAAGTAATCGACGAACTCCATCTTTGCAAACCAGGGATGGTCGATAGCACTATAAAACCACTCAAATATGCACCTTCGACGTGCCAAGGGATACGACATATAAGTAGAAAGCTCATCCTGAAAATTGGAATTTAAAAAAATATCAGAACCAGAGTTTGAATGCTTTCATAAGAGAAGTTGAAGTTAGAGGCTACTCCACCTTTAATAACAACTCCTGTTCTGAAAGAGATCTGGAACTACGAGGAACTTTATGAACGGTTTCAGAAGATTTAGCTCTTTCTTGTAAGCTTTTCTTCAGACTCGCCTTACGCCTGTTTGGAGGTTTCTGTGGTGGTGAAGTGGCTGGACATGAATCAGAATCTTGTTTAGTTGACACTACTACATCCATAGCAGAATGTTTCTTATCGCTCATTGTAGTAGATTCCTCCAACTCCTTAGCAGTTTTCAACTGTTTTGACTGAGAGGGACCTTGACCAGTGCGTTTTGTTCTAAGATAGGACTTCATATTATGGTTTTCTTGAGCTAACTCCTGTCACACAATAAACCAAATTATATGTCAAGGATCTCTAACTTGATTCAAAGGATAGTAATTACAGATCACAGAGCCTAACTAAGATTAAAATTTAATGTACAAATGAAGCAATATCGAGATACCTTTTTGTTTATGGATTTGTTCTGAGAAGAATCAGGTGGTGATTCATCTCCTAGCTTCTGAAAATTAAAAACAATTCATATGTTAAGCTAAAAAGATGAAAAAGAAAAGGAAATTTAAAGAATTATCTTGCTAACCTTTGGTTTACGTTTTCTTCTTAAACTAGCACTAGTAGGTTCCGGCTGTAGCTTCCCAGCATTACAATCAGTGGAAGCTTGCGTTGAAGGTTTTGGTTTTCTATTGTAAACAGCATTCCCAATAGCAGAGATTGCATGTAGCAGACTCTCATCTGGTTCTGAATTTGCTTTTTCCCCATGACTGCTGGTGGACGTAGTAGCTTCCGGTGAGCTAGGTTTCTCGTCCATGTCGTTTTCTATTCTCTCTTCCTTCAACTGAGGAGATGATTCTGGAACCCAACGCAATATAGTAAAATTAATAAAAGTAATGGCAGGCTCTTCTTTTTTAACCCAATCTACATACTCATTGCCAAAATATAGAAAGGAAAAAAACATAAAAATTCAGGTATATTCAACCAAACATAGCTCACCTGATTCCATCAATGCTGAAGGAAGAAATGAAGCTGATAATTCAGCTAAAGCTTGCAGAGCATCAAATTCATCTACACATGAAAAATACAGGCAATAAGTTTCAGACTCTGAAGAAGACGGTGATACTTATTTTAAAAATGGGCAATGCAGGACTAATAAATATTCAAATCTCACAATAGTAAAGCTTTAAACGGAAAAATATGTAAGAGCCTATAATAGATGATAACTACTTCCACCTTTCCTGATAGAAAGAGATAACCAGTGTTCTAAAAATCAGACTTTTTCAACTTCAAAAATTGGTCTACGGCTCCGACTAAATAATTCTCTACAACCACCGCCTATCGATTTCTAGAACATTGAGATAAGACTGGAACATATTTTTGGAAGTTGTAATGAGGCATCAAGTTAAACTGGTTATTACCTCCGGAAGTAAGTTTGTTATCTATGTTCTTTGGGCTGCGCGGTGAATATGTCCCTCTTGAGGCTTCACGCCCAGCCTTTCGTCTCTTTGACTTAGTTCCGAGCCCCTCAGTGGCACTGCTTGCTCCTCCATTGTCATCAGAAGAATCACCCTCTGCTTCTTCGACTTTTACTCTCTTCTTGTAGACCCTTTTCCCCTTCCGTGGAACCTCCATTTCCCCAACCTCTTCCATATCAGATTCACGCTTCTTTTCTCGGCTACTTCCCACCCATGATTGAGCTTTCCTCGTCCGCGACTTGTTAATGCACAAAGTTAAGTAGTGTTTTTTCAGTAAATCAAGATTATGCAGAAAAATAAATAAAAGGATAATCTAGAGCTCAAGAGGTTACCATTTTCCCCCAGTTCTTTATTGGCGAGTTGTCGCTGAGTTCTTTGGGAGACCCTCCTCCCCTTCTGGATGCCTCTACTAATGCTAATTCTAAGTAACGCTCAACATCATCATTGGCATCAAGTCGTTGCTTTCTGGCTCTTTTATTTGGTGGAGTAGAGCCTTCCCCATCATCCCGTGAAGTCTGTACAGGAACCCGAGGTGTACGTTTGCCAGTGGCACGTTGATGAGTTCCTACATGGATTAAAAATCAAATTTACACATTCTTGAACGTATTGATTTGGCTTCTTCAGAAGAGAATAATATTTAGGAGAATGATGAGTTAGGCACTCTACCATTACCTCGTGCTTGCTTCAAAAACTTGAGACATCCGTCAGTCGATGACGCCACTGGATGATCTTTATCAACTTCCTCTCGAGAATCACTAAGCTGAGGCTTTGCACGTTTGCGCTTTTTCTCTTTCTTCGGTGTTTCTGAAACATCAGGGCCTTCTCCTTCACTGCCACTCCCTTCCTAGAAGAAAATACCATTAGAATGGGATACAAACCAGTCCACATAACCTTCTTAAATACACTAAATGACCCAATAGATTAGCCACATAGGGTAACACAAAACTCAGAGTTAACGGTTTTACTGTTTACTCACGTTAATAACTAGAGGTTATTTTATCATCTAGTCACTTTCACAGAGTGTCATTGGTGTGCCAGCACGTAGTTAAATAGAGTTCTCACCATGACACTGTAATGATCGGTCATCATAGCAATAAGGCCAGCTACAGAGGCAGTTCCTTCCGGAAGAGACAAATATGCCTGGAGGAAGAAGAAGAAGCCAAGTTATATAGGTTTCACATCAAATACTAATTAAAACTGAGATACAAACAAGAGTGTCTTGATTCATACCTTATTCATATTAAAGAGAGCTTCCACCATCTCAACATTCCTGCTATTCCGAATTGCAGCAGCCACCTGGACAAATAATTAGTCTTTAAGAACTCTAATGCCATCAATCATATAACCGAATGTGAGTTAGAGACAGACAGACAGTTAATTTACCTTTCTCCAGTCCTGTCCGTACTTCCGGTAAGCGTCATAGAACCGCTCAAGCTCACCTCTGGTCCATTGAGGTCCCAGCTTATCAGACAATTTCTTCTTCTAACACAATAAGCAAAAAGATAGTTAATACATCACAGAGTAGTAGAAACACATCTGAATTAAAAATGTGAAGAAGAATACTCACACGCAGCTTATTCTCTCTAGAGCTCCTCTTTGGCGAGGGTTGTTCATTAGTGAAACGCTTGTTCACACTCCTCGACTTTCTAACCGTCGGTGCCATTTGCACGTTTCTCTGAAACAAAGAACCTCAAAATATAGTTAGAAACTTAAAAGTGCAATTGTTATAAAAGAGACAACTTTAATTGATAATTGTTCACAAAGTCAGAAGCTTTGAGCACGATTTCGAGGAAATGAGTTGAGAAATTTAAAATTGAAACGCAAAAAATCGAATCGAAACTCCTCAAAATCTGAAACCGATTCGCTCAGAAAGGAAGTAGATTCAAAACGACGTAGCTTTAGAATGAAGAACTTAGACACAAGTGTAGAGAATCCAAACTTTTTTTTTTGGGGACGAAAATTCAAAACGGAAGAAAAAAGGAAAAACCTTTGAAAAACCCTAAATCGAAGCAGATCCAGTGAGGATTCACTTACCAGTTCCGTGTTAACAGACGCCGAAGCACATAGAAGGAGAGACGAAGCAGGTTTTGGAGACGGGAGGAGTGAGAGAGTGCCTTTTGTTTCAAAAAGAGAGATCGATTTATAAATTTTGAAACCAACAAGGGTTTTTAGAGAGAGAATAAGTAATTATTAAATAATAAATAAATAAAAAGAAGAGAGAGAGTGATATAAGGTGTTGCCGCGAAACTTGAACAGCCAATAAGAACTCCCCCTATTCGTCATTTCTTCTATTTTGTTTCTTGTGCAATATCAAATACGAAGCCCAATTTCAAATTTATGACATAAAGGCCCATCTTTAATGTTCAATACCCAACCTGAAGTTAGAGAGAACGTGGCTCCGCCACCCTTTGACCATGTGGCTCCGCCACTGTGTGAAACCAAAAACCTCTGTGAAGAAGAGAATGTGTGGTGGGCTATAATATATATATAAGGTTGAAGGAATGAGTCAATATTGGTTTATGTGGACTAAGTCTATGGAAAATGGCACAAAGTACAAACCATGGACCATACAGAAGTTGAAAGATTTTGATCAAATAAGCTCCATATGACTTGACGCAAGACTTGCAAAAGTCTAATAAAATCTTGACTTTTTTTTATGAGAATCATAACTTGTTACTTACCACACAAAACGCAAACAAACCAAAAAAAATGGCAATGATGATTCCAAGCCAATCTTATAGCTATTCTAGTATTGTAACTTCCTTGTATTATTTCCTCTTCTTGATTTCCTTCGTTCTTCATACTCTTGCTTTTCCTACGTTCCATCATTGCCATCCCAGCCAGAGAGATGCTCTTCTCGAGTTCAAAAACGAGTTTCATGTAGATGCAGCGTCGCATTCATGGAACAAGAGTAGAGATTGCTGTTCTTGGAAAGGTATCACGTGCGATGCTAAATCTGGAAAGGTGATTTCACTTTACCTTGATACCATCTCTTTAAACAACTCTTTGAAACCAAATAGTGGTCTCTTCAAACTTCATCATCTTGATAGCCTATCCCTTAGAAACTGTAGTCTCCATGGAGAGATTCCTTCTTCATTAGGGAACTTTTTACAACTCACACTTCTTGACCTTTCCCATAATAATTTATTAGGTCAAATTCCACTTTCAATAGGGAACCTTTCTAGTCTCATAGTTCTTGATCTTTGGGGTAACAATTTAGTAGGTCAAGTTCCAGTTTCACTAGGAAACCTAACCCAACTAAGATACTTGATCCTCTCCCACAACAAACTAAGTGGCAATATTCCTGTTTCATTTGCCAATTTAACAAAGCTATGTGAACTATATCTTCAAAACAATTCCTTGGGCTCCACGCTTCCTGACATGAGTGGATTACACAATTTAGAGTACTTTGATGTGAGTGAAAACTCATTTACTGGACCTTTTCCCACATCTTTATTCACAGTTCCTTCTTTAATATCTGTTAACTTGGAGAGAAACCAATTTAAAGGAGCTATCAAGTTTAGGAATGTGTCTTCATCATCTAGGTTTCAGTTTCTAAACTTTGCTCAAAACAACTTAGATGGTCCAATCCCTGAACTGATATCTCAATACCATAACCTAGAAGAGTTACATCTTAGTTACAACAATCTCAATGGGTCAATACCAAAGTCTCTATCAAAGCTATTCAAACTAGAATACTTTTGCCTTACCAACAACAACATGGAAGGGGAGGTACCGAGTTGGATACGGAGATTGACTATGGTGGCACTTGCAAGCAACTCTTTCAACAGTTTTGGAACATCATCACAAGTTCTAGATAAAACACAAGTCAAGTGGATGGATCTCAGCTCAAATGCTCTCCAAGGACCGTTGCCTCGTTGGATCTGCAAGCTTACATCAATAGAGATCTTGATCTTGTCCAACAATCTACTCAACGGCTCGATCCCTCCATGTTTAAAAAACTCCATAACTTCTCTTACAGATTTGGTTCTACGTAACAATAGCTTCAGTGGGACACTTCCAGATATATTTAATAACGCCACCAAGTTAATATCACTTGACGTCAGCCGCAACCAGCTAGAAGGAGAGCTTCCAAAGTCCTTGATCCATTGCACTCGTCTTCAGCTTCTGAACGTGAGAAGCAACAGAATCAAAGACACGTTTCCATTTTGGCTAGGATCTTTGCCGTCATTACATGTCCTCATCCTCAGATCAAACAAGTTTCACGGACCGCACGTGTCTGCAAAGTTCCAAAGCTTAAGAGTCATCGACGTCTCGCATAATGACTTCACTGGAGCGTTACCAACTTTCTACTTCTCCGAGTGGCTTGAGATGACCACGGTGGGGGTTGAAGACGACAGCTTCATGATCTCTGACGTTCCTTACATGGGGAAGGTGCTGAACGCTACCGCCTCGTACATTAGCTCGATGGAGATAGTTAATAAAGGAGTGGAGATGGAGTTTAAGAGGATCAACCAAGACTACAAGACCGTAGACTTCTCTGGAAACAGTTTCTGTGGGAACATCCCTGAGTCTATTGGACTGTTGAAGGAGCTGCGTCATCTCAACTTGTCGGGAAACGCGTTCACAGGCAACATACCACAGTCTTTGGGAGATTTGACAAAGCTCGAGTCGTTAGACTTGTCCAAGAATCAGTTGTCTGGTCAAATCCCTCAAAATCTTGGTAGTCTTTCGTTTATGTCGACAATGAACTTCTCTCATAATCTTCTTGAAGGACCGGTGCCGAGAAGCACACAGTTTCATGGCCAGAGTTGCTCTTCGTTCATGGACAACCTTAAACTATACGGTCTTGAAGACATATGTGGAGAAACTCACATGAAGAATCCTGTATTAGAAGTGCCAGCAGAGAAGGAAGAGCAAGTGGTTAACTGGATAGCAGCGGTAATAGCTTATGGACCTGGTGTTTTCTGTGGATTTGTGATTGGACATATCTTGACTTCACGCAAACATAAAATTGTAGTAACCAAAAGTGTTTGTTAAAGACCTTCTCTTGTAGTTGTCTTACATGTACTGTCAAATTACGTTCACAAGCAGAGGCTATATATGATGTTATATCTGAACTGTTTCCTGTTATGGTAATGAAGGTTACTACAGCCTACAGAGCTTGGAACTGTTTTTTGGACAAAGTGCTATGGCCAATATTCCGGTAAATTTTTCGAGCAATTTGATTGTCGAAATGACCGGATTGTGGAATCGTAGGATTCATTGTTATGAGCACTATGGTATAGTGTAATCATATATCAAAAACGAAGTTCGTTTGAATGAGAAATGAAAGTCTAAAATAGATTATTTGTAAAATATCTATATTAGAATTGTGAGGTAAGAAACCTCTTGTGTTTAAAATGGAGAAGTTATAACAAAGTTATAAAAAAAAACTTTGTAAACACTTTGATGTGTTAAGTAAAGAGATGCTTGGGCTGGACTGAGATTTATTTGCTTAGCCCAAAGTCTATTGCTAATTATCTTACAAATAATAAAGCAAAAGATCTCTTTGTCTCTCGTCTTTGACTAACGTCTTTGACCAATAATGAATTTGATTTTGGATTCAATGCTGTAACATATGGAGAATCAATACAGCCCATGATTTCATAATCATGATAGAATCAAAATTAAAATCTCCATTTAGTGCTTTGTGATGCACGTTATTTTATGAGGCTATATAAAGCCATGCTCTTCTCATTCTATAAACACATCCAATACAAACAAAACCACTTTCTCCTACTTCTTTTTGTTTTGTGTCTGAGAGTATAACATAGAAATAGGTTCGACAGGCTTTGGTTCTCAAGTGCTGTGAGACTGAAGATATAGGCAGTTGTATCCTGGGATTCTTAAACGTATCAAACCGGCACACTACGGGCGTTTAAAGGATTAAGGAAAGAGATCTAATCTCGACTCTGCTTCAACCTAGTTCTTTTCCAACTTTGGTATTATATTATTATATTTTTTATTCATGTTATTTGTAAATTTTTTGCTTTACATATCAAATTTGCCTATCTAGTATATTTGGTGCCTACACAGAGCTTATAAGAATCCAATTCCAGAGGGTATAAAATTTTATTTTGGTAGCCGAAGATAAATGAAAAGAGGCTTATTGTCTAAAAACACCATAAACAAGTTTTTATGAACAAAATAACACACAACGAATAAAATGACCAAAATAAATTTTATTAAAATAAAAAAAACTAGTTACCATTAACAAATAATACATTTAACAAAATTAAATATTTTAACAATTATTGTTTTAAAAAATTATATTCTAAATTCTAAATCTTAAACCTTAATCTTCAAACCTTAAACCTTTTTGTCAAAAAAAACTAAACCCTAAAGTTTACATTAGTTAACCCAAAGATATATGTAAACTTATTTTTATCATTTTCCTATGTTGTGTTATTTTATGATAAAAACTATATTTCAATTTTATTTCAGTAGCTGAAGACCCTCTAAACGAGACAGAGGGTTATTGTGTCGTCTCTTTCTCTTTATGATCCCCGCTTGATATCTTGGACATGTGTCTGGTCATCAGTTAACGCCTCTAAAAGTCTCAAAACTCTTCCGAGGAAAGAGAAGGGTAAAAGAGACGCAATGGAATGCTTCCGTGTATCCCCTCCGATTCCAAAACTCTCTTTCTTCTCCAACTCAAGAAACTCAACTTCTCAACGATTCATCATCCCCAGTTGCAGAGAGAGAAGAAACAGAGATGAACCACTCTCCACCTCTTCACCATACTCCATACTCGGCGTGGAGCCAAACTGCTCATCTCTCGAGCTAAAAGCAGCTTTTCGCGCCAAAGTATGAATCCAAGATTCAAATCTCTTTGCTTTTCCTTTTTTCATGTGTTGACTTACTTTGAGCTTTTGTAAAAGGTGAAACAGTACCATCCTGATGTAAACAGAGAAGGAAGCAGCTCTGATGTTATGATCCGTCGCATAATCCAAGCTTACGAGTTACTAACAAACACTAGCAGAGCAGAGATCATTGAAGGGTACACACTCACTCATTCATAATACACTTTCTCTTAATACAAAAAAAAAAACAGAATAAACCAAGTAATGTGTTTTTTTTCCTGTACTAGAGAATGTTTGGACCCTTTTGATAATCCAGAGTGTGAGGCACTTGATGTGTTTGTGAACGAGGTCCTCTGCTTCGGAAAAAGTACAGAACTTTCCTGTGGATTGAGCTCTTTTTTTTTTTTGCTCTGTTTCTTCTTGAACATGTGTTTCTGTCTTATTGTAGGATGTTCGTACCCATGTTTTAAGACAGCATCTCATGTCTTTTCATGTGATTCAACTGGAACAGCTAGAGCAATGTCTCAAGGTGTGTATCCTTCTTTTGTTTCCTTTGTATTCGCCTTCTACTTATAGCTTCTAATAGTGTATATGTGACCAGGGCGTGGAGAAGATTACCGGGTACAATCTGCAGTTAACCAGTGTCCTAGAAGTTGCATACATTATGTCACACCTTCTCAGAGAATTATTCTAGAAGAGTTACTAGACAGGTATCTGATTCATTCTCTCTATCGTCCCTCTTGAGATATTCTATGTGCTTGTGAATGTTCACTAACAAAGTCACATATCGTTCATATTTCCACAGTGTTTTGGACAAACCTTATGATTGTTCTGCGGAGGCAGAGTTGCTCTATGCTCTTATAGTCAAAGCTCAGTTTGAGAACAACCGGTACAGGAAACCAAAGAAGAAACAACCTGAATCTTCAAGCAAACATGTAGACTGGCTCTGAAGCTAGAGTCAATCCGAATTAGTAATTATATCTTCTTTAGCAAAATGCATTCTTGACATGAATGAATCTGTAACAGCTCCTTCCAACTGGAAAATGAAAACAAAAGCTATCAAAATTTGTATACAATAAGAAGTGTTACCGATACTCTCTCACTGAAAAGCTGAAATCTATACCTACATGTTGCCCAGGCACAGGCCCAATATGTCGCTTTAATTTTAGACCTAAGTCTTGTAAAGTGAAAGTTATATATACATCAGCTATATGCTGATACTGTAGTTATAGCCACTAAATTATTTGGCCTTTTTAAAGTAGCCGTTACGTGTAAAATAGACCGTTGAACCAAAATTAAATTAAATAATAAAAGTAAACGAAAGATCCGTTACGAAAGTAAACTCTTTTATCCGCTCTCCTCTCTCTCATTTCCCGTGTCTGTTTGACTTTACGTTCCGACAATCACCAGTATCAGACAGAAGCAGAGTTCGAAGCTGAGAGATTCTTTTTCCTGTCTGAATGTTAAAAAAGTCTAGAGAGAGAGAGAGAGAGAGAGAGAGAGATAGACAGATCTGGGTTTCTAGAAGCCAAAGAGAGAATTCAAGTCAAAGAGTATAGGAAGATGGTTGCAAGAACCCCACAAAAGCAGAGGAGAGTGGCGATGGTGGCGCTTCCTCCTCTCAACTCAGAACTTCTCAAGGAAACAATCAACAAGGTATCTTCTTCATCTTGGTCCAGTTAAATAGACATGATTAGAATAAAGTTTAAGACTTTGTCCCCTTTTAATTTAATTCTTACCAAATTTTGCAAACGCTCCTTCCCATTATAGCTTGAAACTTTACTTAATTAGTACACTAATTGAAACCACTGCTAATAAAATTGTCTGTGGGCCCCAAGTTATATCTTTTAACTGATTATAAGTAGTGTGTTTTCAGTTGAATTGATTTGCTGTATTGCAAAATGATCTTATGTTAGTTTCCATTGATCAGATCTTGTTGGTCCATTTTCTCTATTAATAACATTGGAGGCCTATTTGGCTGATCTTGTCAATTTTGGTGAATGATATGGTGAAAGGTTGATAAATGTATGGAAAGACTGCAAGAGCTGCAGTACACAATAGCAGGAGGAACCAAAGTTGTCTCTGGTGTGAACCTTAGCCCTAGAAGCACTAGAATTTATTTGAAGACTAGCCTTAGATGCAAGCAAGAAACCTTAAGGTAAACATCCAGAAAAAGAAAAAAAAAACTCAAACCCTTTTTACTTTTTATAGAAACATCTATGTTGATCCAAACACAGAAACTTCATTTATCTCCCTTATTATTCATTTTTGTTGTAGGATCAAGAATGCTACTAACAAGAAATCTCCATTAGGAAAGTTTCCAGCTTCCTCACCAGGTAAAATCTCTATTCCCTCTCTCACACACACATTCATTAGGCAAAGATACTTGTGTGTGTTGGAGAATTTTGATTAAAAGATGCTTCAGTACCAAGGTCACAATTATTGTAATAAATGATTTTTTCTGAATTATTTTAGTATTCATTAAAAAAAAAGAATTTTGATTAAACTTCTCTTATTTGATGGATTCTTGGATCTAAAGTTTCTGTATTTCAGTAATGTATAATCTATTTGCCAATGCAGGAGACTGGAGGAAAATGTCACTACCTGCAATGCTACTAGGAGAGACCGTAAACGAAATCTTACAAGCCTCACAGGTCACTAGAGACATTGTAGACGCCCTTGCACCAAGGAAGAGTAGAAAGTCAGAAGAAGACGGTTGCCCTAAGACACCTGAGACTCAACAGAAATCACTGGAACCGAACCCTAAAACTGTCAACAGTAATATCAAAGCGAGAAGGAAGAAAGAGAAGCAGAACAAACGTTCAGAACCAACTTCTCCTGCTTCTATACACAAGGCTCGTTCAAGAATTGTGTTCAAGATCGTGTCTCCACAGACAAAAGCAGAGAAGAAGGCTCAAATAAAAGGGGATGGTGAGAATAGTTTTAGGCATTTGGCGAATAGGGTTTCGCCAAAGCACAAACCTTGGGTTAAAAAGGCGGTTCTTTTCCCTAACCCTCTGTTTATTTCTGGTTCATCTACGCAACAAGCTAAGTTCAGTAGAACTATGTCTCCGGTCATAGCCAGAAGCAATAAAGAGACGCCACACAAGTTCTTGATCAGGTCTCCTACTTCCACATCAGCATCAAAGTTTCAGGTTAAGATCAAGAGCCCACCTAAAGTCTCGGTTTCTCCTAACAGAAGCAGAAGTAACTTGGCTTGCAAGTCACCGACAAGAAGTTTAACCTTGGAAAAGAAGTCTCCGAGGCTATCTACAGCTGCAAAGCTCAGGAGATCATTTACTCCTACGAGAAATGGAAGTAACGTGGCTCGCAAGTCGTCTATTTCTCCAAAAAGAGTCACGCTTCAAGCATTTATATCTCCATCAAGATATGGTGGTAACGTGGGCAAGAAGTCACCAAAGCCTTCGATTTCTCCGACTAGGGTGGGCAAGAAGACGCAGAAGCTATCAACTGCGGCAAAGCTCAAGAGGTCATTTTCGCCATCAAGACTGGCGATGAGGCTGGTGTCTCCAATGAAGAGCAGGAAAAGTGTTGGGAAGTGTGATGATCATGATGAGATGGGGATGATGGTGAGCGGCTTGAAACAGCGTCCTGTTATAGTTCCTAAGAGGTTCTCGATGGGGAGAATCTAATAAGAGAGAGACTTTGTAATGAAATAAGATACCTTTTTAGTACAAATAAACTTTTTTTCTTTTATCAGTTGATCAAATAGCAAGTTGAAGACTTTTATATCTTTTATCAGATGATTAAATAGTAAGTATTGAAGATAGAAGACCTCTAATAAGAGTTTTAGAGTGTGATTGGTTACATAGGGGATTAAAAGTGGGGAAAATAAAGTAGAAATATAAGGTATGAAAATTAATAAATCTAGAGTGAACTTTTTCATTTCATAAAAGGTTAAGAGAAGATTTACTCTATTCTTTACTGTTTTTCTCACATTTTCGAGTAAATGAACTGAAACAATTTTAATTTTATTGACTGAAATCAGAATAAATGAGATGACATAAAATAAATTTTAAAACTATTTTATTTTATTCTAAATATGTCATACAGTCACACCCTTAGTGTATGAAGTATAGACTCGTGAAAACATAAAATCAATCAAGTGTGTGGTATTAAAAAAAAAGAACAAAAAAGCTTGCATTAATATAATTATTATTGCTTAATCACTATGTTTAATAATATAATTCTATCACAAGTTGGGAAAATGTTGAACTAACTTTCCATGCAACTTTGTCTAAAGTTTGGCTACCAATTAGGCAATTGCTTCATTTTGCTTTTTTAAGTTATCACTTCTCGGTTTATCTCTTGCCTTTTTCATGACACATAAAAGCAATGAAGATGAAATTTGATTAATACTTTCATCCTTATTTTCAATTTGGTATGTTCTTCCTTCTTTAAATAACTTTAGGTCTCTAATTGTGTAAACATGCCTCTTGGAGTTTCTTGCAAGTTCAAATGTCCCAAACAAAATGATTTTGTTCAGATAGATTCAGTCTCCTAGTGAGAAAATAAGAAAGCAAACCTTAACATATATTTGGGTCAAGCATTACTACTATGTACGTATGCATGTTTCAACTTGAGTTTTAGGATTCAGACGTAGATTGACCACATGGTTCTATAAACCAGGCTGTGATTAATCCTCCAAAACAAAACAATCACGGGTCCCACTCCCACAAAAAAAAAAACCTACATACACAATAATACACACGTAACTTTCTCTCAAAGCAAAGAATCTAAAGCTGCAAAACTTTTAAAAGAAAGCATTCAACTTTGCTTCTCCCACTCCACTTACATTCCCTGTGCTTCCTCAAGCCAAGAACAACCATAGAGGTTTTCAAAAGCATTCTCAGTTTCGGTTTCAACACAAAAATGGAAACTTCTAGCAACTCCACCAACTCATCGCTCTTTCAATGGTTAGGTCTTATAGAAGACTACGACCAGCCTTCTACTTCCACCCTTCCTCGTGTCATCACCCTTCTCGCCTCAGTTCTTACGAAGATGATTCAAAAGAACGAAAAGCCATTCCACACAAGACGCAACAAGTTCAGTTTATTCAATATGTAGAAATGAAATTTCTCTATCCTCTCCGATCTCTCATGTTTGAATCTCCTTTGCGATCAACAGGGACGAAGAGATAACTATGTTCCATGGCTCAAGATCACCCTCCATGAACATCCAACGTTACACAGAGAGAGTCCACAGGTACGCTCGGTGTAGCCCTGCGTGCTTCGTTGCAGCCTTTGTTTACATCATTAGGTATCTAGAAATACCAGTGGCTACAAGCACGACTCGTCGTCTCACATCACTTAACGTTCATCGCCTTCTCATCACCAGTCTCTTGGTCGCAGCAAAATTCTTGGATCGCAAGTTAGTATCTTCTTAACTAGACCTAAAATTTTCCTAGTCTATTTGCTTATAATTCAAGCTTGTTATCTTGTTTTTTTATGGAGTTTAGGTGTTATAATAATGCTTATTATGCGAAAATTGGAGGAGTTAGCACTGAAGAGATGAATAGGCTGGAGAGAACGTTCTTGTTCGATCTTGATTTCAGATTAAATATTACAGCGGAGATGTTTGAGAAACACTGTCTCATGTTGCAGAGACAAACGGTGCCTTGTGGTTCAAGAAGACTTAGAACCGCTCTTGAAGAGATGACTTGTGGTTGCCAAGCGATCTAACAAAGCCCATAAGATTTGCTTAGTTCTTCTTTTCTTCTGTACTACGTTTTTAAACTGATGTATTTTCTCATGATTATTTGAAGAAATAGATCAATGTAAACTAGTTAAGTTTGGAATCAAAACATATCTTTTCTTGTTATCGATCCATTGAGAAACATGGCGATAAAAAAATTAAACTTGGGCTACTAAATGTTGGTCTGAGTCATATCCTTCTATTTATTGTTGGGCCAAACCTGACCCAAAGATCATTAGCAAATGCTATTATTGTATAACGGATATATGAATAAGAATATTGCAGCTAACAACACATTTTGCATAACTACAAAAATTATTTTTATACTATATAATAAAGCTTCTTCCACGGTATTGCTCTTGCGTTTATGACGGCTACGGGTGGGGACTACCGCCTAGTACGCATATGAACACGGTGGATAAATGTAATGCGGCGTGACACATTCGAAAACAATGATAGTTTCAGGACGTTAACTATAAGCTCGTAAATTTAAACAGAACGCGTGACATTAGAAAAGTATATATTCCACCAAACTCTAACCATATTACTTAAATATTAAATTCATCCTTTTGCCTATCTTTATAGTTTATTCACAAGATTTGTCGTTTAAAACTTTCGCTTTTTTTGCACTTTTCTCCGTGATTCTGCTCTGTTCTGTTCAAGAACCTTCCTCATCTCCCTTTTTTTTTAAACATCCCTTGAAACCTCAGTTTGCATATTCTTCTTGTCAGTGGCTACGATTGGCTGGATTCTATTTACCTGACATTTTTCTAATTAGCCTTTTTGGATTCTCTCTTTGCTTTGCTTCAAAGCGTTCTCCCAAAAACACCATACTAATCCGTGATTAGAGCGATTTATCGTCATTTTGTTTTAATATTCAGGGGTTATTATTTGTCTCTTAATCACGATGCTGGCAGATTAGGCAAAACAAAAATCAGAAATTAAAAGTAAGGTAGGTCAAAATTCTTCCTCTCGTCTAGGGTTTTATTCCTTCTGATTATTAGCCTATTTAGACCTAGAAAAGATTCGATTTTTATTTAATCCCGATCATTATGAGATTCAAAATCGATCATGCATGTTAATATGTTATGTTCTGGAACCGACCCAGATTTTGAATAAAGTTTCAATATTTAGGGTTCTTATCTCTTCAATGCATACTCTGTTTAAAGCTCTGTTTTTGATTCTTGTAGGTTTCTAACCAAGATTTTGATGTTGGAGAAGAAGCTGAATCTGAAGTGATTAACAATGAATTCTCAGTTTAGTTCCAAGAATCTAAGACTCTTTTCAAAATCCATCACTTGCAAATGCCTTGTTCTTGTTGGCATTGCTCTGTTCTACAGAGCTCTGTTTCTCTCTTACTCTCCCAGTAGCTTCTTGTTTCGAGCCCGTTACATGTCAGACTCCTCCTCCTCAACAGCTGGAGTCAGAACCCACAAGTTCCTCGAGGTTCCTCAGATCGTATGGGGACTGAACAACCAGAAGATAGCTTTCGCAAGAGCCTGCTTGACCGCAAGAACAATGAACAGAACGCTTCTAATGCCTAGTCTAAGCGCTTCCTTGTTCTACAAGGAAGTAGACAAGCTCCGTCCCATCCCCTTCGATAAAGTCTTCCAGTTCGAAAGATTCAACTCTCTCTGCAAAGGGTTCGTGCAGCTCGCTCAGTTCTCTGACGTTAGGAACAGAACACATTCGTTTGATCTAGAGAAAGGTAGCGGAAGGAGATGGACGGTGGAGAGAGACTTGCAACAGCTGAAACAGTCCGCAACTAATGAGTTTGAAGTGGTCCGAGTCATAGGGAAGAACCCGTTCTTGTGGCATGATCACTGGCCTGTTAAGGACTATGCAAAGGTCTTTGAGTGTATGGTTGTGGTCGATGAGATCTCGAGAGAAGCAGATAAAGTGGTGAAGAGAATCAGACAAGGAGGGGGAGATAATAGAATCAGGACGGGTCTTGTCCCTTTTGTGGCGGTTCACATGAGGATAGAGATAGATTGGATGATACATTGTAAGAAGCTAGAGCAAAGGCTAAAGGTTTCAGATATTTGTAGTAGTAAAAGAGAGATAATGGAGAGGGTAGGGAACATATCTGGTTTAAAGAGTCCCACAGTTCTTTACCTAGCGGTAGCTGATAGTCTCTTAGATGAAAAAGACAAAGAATCATCGGTCTTAACCGGTTGGAGAGACGGTTTAGTACCTTATGAGAAGAAGAAGCTTGGGGTTAAAGAGGAGGTTTATGGGAAATATTCTTATTTGATACAATCTGCTATAGATTATGAGGTGTGTTTAAGAGCAGATGTGTTTGTTGGTAATAGCTTTTCGACTTTCTCTAGTCTCATTGTTCTTGAGAGGACTCAGAAGATGAGAAGGTTAGGGTTTACTAGTGCTTGTGAAGATGGTGAGAACGAGTGGAGATCATATGCATATAATCTTGCTGGAGGATCAAAGGGAGTTCCAAGGAGATGGATGACTAATATGACTCATTCTAGCTTGGAAGCTATTAGCTATGGCTCTAGTTCTGTTTCTTGTTCAAGTGAGTGAAGTTGTGAAACTTTAGAGTTAGGTTTTGGTCTTTTTATACAATTCTTTTTTTTTTTGTGGTACAAAGTTGTGTAGTTACGTCTTAGATCTTTCCTTCATTTTGTTCTTTAATTCTGACTTCTACTGGTAATAATTGAGAGTAAACAAAATGAAATTTATAGAAAACAATCCTTTAATTCTTAAACAAGGCATCCATGAACAAATAACTTAAACACACAATCTCTCCAATACAGTTTTGAATCTTTCTTTAGCAGCTGTCCAACTATGAATCCATACATATTATGATGAAATACAGAAGCATTTGACCCAACATTCTGGAATCCAAGAATTGATTAGCTTGAGGACCCTTTTCCTCTTTGATTCTATCTTTGGAATACACAAATGAGGATGCTCAGCCGCTGTTAGTATCTTGTGAAACAAGTTATCAAAATTTCCAAGTTTGGAACTGATTGGTATTGGAGCTTCAATCCCTATATCTTGTGTAGCCTGCAAGATCTCATTTACATGAAAACATTATTATTACATAATCTTTTGATGATTATTAATCAATAAGAAAGATCAGTACTTACCCTAGTGGATTCTTGAATTGCCATTGGGAATGAACCAAGATCCATTTTAGCTGCAACCATTAGACAAGGAAACACAAACCCTGCATCTTCACTAATTGTTGCAACCTCAGAAACCATATAAATGGCTCTCTTCCAAGAAGACTCATCAGAAGAATCATAAACAAACACTGCTACATCACAAGAAGCCAATGCTTCATCTGATAATAGGAATCCTTCTTTTTGATATTGAATCTCCTTCATCACCAGAGTTTTCTTTGTACCTCCAGTTATACCAGAGTTCCCAACCATATTAACAGCATAACGCTCCTCACCTAATCCATCTCTATTGTCATCATCATATGGCCTAAGATCATATACAACCAGACATAAATTTTATGTTATGTAAAATCAATTTTCTTGACCTGAGTTTTAAAACAAACAAACCTTCCAATAAATCCATTGAGCAGTGCAGACTTTCCAGCATTCTTAGGTCCAAAGACAAAACACTGAACAACTTTTCTTACAGAGATTTGCTCCTTGCGGTCTAGCTCTCTCCTCCTAGTAACATGAACTGCTGAAGATGGATCATCAGGGTGACAAATGCAAATGAAATATTCAAGACTCCTAGCCGGATCTAGTAGTGTCATCAATGACCACTGCAAAGATAGAAATAGTTATAAGGATTTAGGTCAAATTGTAAACATTTGATATGGGATCTTCTTGAAACCGTTCTTGATTACCAGTGAGAGGAAAGCTTCAAGTGATAATCCTCCATTGCTAGTTTTCTCTGTAGCATCCTTATAAGGAGCTCCATTCCAAGGACTGTTATTAATGAATCATATCAATGGAGTTACACATAAGTAGATACAAGGACTACATTATATTCAAAATTTGCGCTCTTTTTGAAAGTGAAAAAGTTACCTTTCAGGTGCAGTTTCAAAGAGAGATTCCATCATTTGAGGTCCCAAGTTATCGAAACGGTGATAGGCTCTCTTTAAGGATCCAATAGCTTGATCTGTCAGCTCAACACTCTGCACAAAAGCCAAATCAGAACAGCAGCAAATAATCACAATAGAGTGTTATATTTCTGAAGATGTTTACCTGATCAGGCATGCGTTTGAATGATGAATAAGGAATCATCTCATGTACAAGTCTTAAATCATTGTTATATCCTAATTTCCTAAGAATAGTCCATAACGTTCTGAGTTTTCTATCGTTGATAAGCTTTGTGATTAGAACCAAGAAGCCATCTATTGTGAGTCCGTTTTCTTTGACTCCTAGTGGACACAGTTCTTGAACAGATTTTATTAATTCTCTACTACGAGAAGGCATCACTGGTATACCGAAACTACGAACATTCATATCGCTTAACCCGTCATCACTGAGAATGTAATCATTGTTACGCGCATAGAGTTCAAATATACGTTTTAAGGCAGCAACACAGCGAGGCTTCAGTGAATTGGTTACTCGATCATACACTGGTCCTATTGGGTACATAGCCGATATTTGCGCTTGCACAAAAACCGCTTGAGCCTGCACAAAAATCAGTTTGGTCGTTTTCATACATGAAGTATAGTAAAAGGTTGAAATGCTTTAAAGTGTTAAGATCTCACTCACAAGCCAACTGATATCAGATAGCCACGGAGCAGACCACTCAATGCATATCTCTATCTCTTGACATTGTTGCCTTATAGGTAATGTTATTTCTTCAATGTTGACCGGATTATGTTCGTTTTTGATAACACTATAACATGCTACTACAATAGGGACTCTCACCTATGTAATAGAAAGGTCAGAAGACAAACATTTAATAAGAAAAATTACAAAATTGATTGATGAAGAGATAAAAAAAGAATGAAACTAAACCTTTAGTTGTCGGAACAGAGGAAGCCAATATTCACTTAAACGGTCCAAAGTCTCTTGTCTATCTATTGCAAACGTCAGAACTATTGCATCTGCTTCCTTGACTTCCCTAATGACATCTCTCTTGTCTTCTGGTCTGCAATGTTATTAACAAAGACATCAATAGAATAAAAACCATTATATTTAAATATAAACCTATCCACAGAATATTATATTATATACATCCCTTAATGATCCCTTAATGATGTCAATATATGCACAAATCATAATTAACATTTACCTTGAAGAAGTGTCGATAAGGGTAACCGGAACATCTTCAGAGCAATATTCAGAAGGTAGTTTTGTATAAGGTAACAGAGAAGGGATGTTAGGTTCAGGATAGTAATGATCAGTTACTGCAGCCATGATCAAACTTGTTTTCCTAGTTTCTTTCTCACCAACCACAACGATTCGTACAGGTTTTGTCGAGCCATTTGAGTCTCCCAAACCAAAACCAAAACCACTCGTCATCTTATGCTGCAAACAAACATCAAAATAATTTTAAGGATAAACATATACATGTCTTGTAAGATGACATCTGAGAAGATCTATGGCCTTAGAGGCTTAAGAATCAAGTCTTAAGGGCATTGTATGTTGAAAAGGACAAGACTTTTTCACAACCCACAAGATGAAATTACTGAAACAGAGATAGACTAGATGATCCATCATAAAGATGCACACTTTCAGAACCAAACTCATCATCTGATTTTGCAAACAAACATCAAAACACTTTTCGGAATAAGACTGAACTATGGCCTAGAGGTTTAAGAATCAAGTCTTAATGGCGTTGTATGTTGAAAAGGAGAAGACTTTTATACAACCCATAAGATCAAATTATTGGTTTAGAGTCAAAAACAGAGAGAGGGTGGATGATCCATGCATACTTTTCAGAATGATTCAGAGGCTCAAAAGCAGTAAGAGATTTTACCTTGAAGGTCAAAATGCAAATAAAGACGAGATATATGGTAACTAAGCTTATGAAAGATGAGAATTCAAAGTAGCATTTTCATCTCTATTTATATTACTGGTCGATTCCAAGTAGCATATCCAGTAACTTAAGCCAAGTGTCACGTCTTAGTGTGATATTTGCGTTTGTGTGAAAGGATCAACGGATGAGATTGAATATCTTGACATTGATACAATTGGTCTTCTTGTTTCTGTTATCTTGTTACCTTTTTGGGTGTTCAAAGCTTTTAATTACTTGCATTAATTTGAATACCCTATTGTTGAATAGAAAATCCTTTCCTTGTTAACATTTAAACAATTCAAGCATTCGTGTTGAATAGAACATAACATTATTACAGTTTAACCGTGCATCATGCTATTTTCATTACATTTTGACTATATAACAATTAATTAGAAAACGCGTGTGATCTTTATCATATACTTTCCACTTAACGCAATTAAATTTGTTACCAAAAATAATTTTCTAAATCAATTACCAAATAATCATAAATTCATAATCATCTAATTAAAACATTTCTATTAACCAGATAAATATGATAATTTCTGTTTTTTTTTTCTAAATTAAATTCGAGAAAAGGTGTATAAACATCAAGTGGCACGAAACCTTCTAAATGAGAAAGAAGGTTACCCTCTGTTACAAAGGCGAGTTACTCCTGAGAGACGACGAACGTGAGATCGACAAGGAGAGCAAGATGATGACCGGCGGGAACTACACGACGATCGACAGCCAGAAAGTCTCTGGATCTGTACCTGTAAGTTCACTCCTCCGATTCGATTGTTATACATGACTATCATCTACGTCTGTACTTCCTCCGATCTGATCTAGTTTGTGTTGATCGTAGTCCGTTCCAGATCCAGGCCATACCACCGTCAAATTCGCAGGTAGAACATTCGATTTTGATTGTAGAGCGGTTAGGTTTGAACGAATTGATTTGGAATTGAGCCTAAAGAAGAAAGCAATTTGCTATGTATTCTTGAAAGAATCTAGGTTTAGCTGGAATCTTAATGTATTTCCCTTTTAAGGTTAAGCTTTTGATTGAAGGATGATGCATTGTTTGTGTTGCAGAATCAAATCTTCAAACCTTTCCTCCATCTCAGGGCAAGATCTCTGGTGGCAGTAATCCCCCTCGTGATGCTGACGGTACGTGATTGATTCTATATAGGTTAAGATGTGGAAACGTCGTATGATTGAGACTTGAACACTGGTGCAGATACATTTTCTGGACCTGGTAACGGTACTAGTAGTACAGATGAACCTCAGTCTGGTGGATGGCTCCATAAGTTCACTGTTGGTGCTTACAAGCCGTTCTTCGATGTCGACACTTCGGATGTTGTGGACAGACTCAAGGAATCTCTCTTCCCGTTCCGCGGAACGTTTACAGAGAAGACTGCTGATAAGCCTGACTTGTAAGTTGTAAGAGTTGTATAGTCTTTTTTTTTTTTTTTGAGTTCTCCCTATGTATGTAACCCGGGTTGATTTGTGTGTTTTGTTAGGTATGGTCCGTTCTGGATATGCACGACTTTGATATTCGTGGCGGCGTCTATCGGCACGTTTGTCACGTACGTAGCGCATAAATGGAAGAAACAAGAGTGGAACTATGATATCAATCTGGTGACGTGGTCCGCTGGTGTTTTCTATGGCTATGTCACGCTTGTTCCTCTCGCGTTATATGTGGTTCTCAAGTACTTCTCTGCACCTTCGGGGCTTGTACAGCTCTTCTGTCTCTATGGCTATTCCCTGTTCATCTTCATCCCTGCATTGGTACCAATACTTCTCCTTCTAAATAGAAATCAAAACATCTGAATATGATGAATGAGACTTTGACACCTTTTTTTATTTATCGGTGTGTGTTTAACTGCAGTGCCTCTCGGTGGTGCCAGTGGAGATCTTCAGATGGGTCATTGCGGGTGTAGCAGGGTTCATGTCTGCAACATTTGTGGCTCTGAACCTCAAAGCGCATATCAACTCGGCTGGGGAGAGGTCGATCCTGATAATCACAAGCATCTTTCTTTTGCAGCTGGGGCTTGCGGTTGTGCTGAAGCTCTATCTGTTCACAGTCACCGTATGATTATTCGTAAAGGTCTTTTAGAAAATTTGTTTTTATAAACTAAAGGTTACGTGTTCTTTGATAATATCTATAGATTCATCCATAAACGTTCTCTCAGATTTACTAAATTTTTTGTACTGTATTAAGAAACTCGCATTTGTTTACATAGAAATCAAACATGGCCATTTATTTAGACTCTAACAAACAATAAACCCATAAACTAGTAAGACGCTCATTAATAGAAGGAAAAAAAAAGGGGTTTAGTGATTTAAATCTTCAATTATGTTTAGATCGGATGGAAAACTCCCAATTAAAATTTTATGTTTTTAAACTTTTAACTATTAAACTGTTAATAATTTCTAAACTGAGATCCATTAAATTAAAACGCGATGTTTCGTATAATTACAAAAAACGATACAAATCTCAAGTTAAAGAGTTTTCTGTGGGTGAATCAGGAAAGCAATAGCTAATCCCTTCATTCACTAGTTTGACCTTCGGATAAATATTTCATATATGACCGAAACAATAGCTAATCCTCAAAGGTTTTTATCATCCACACCATTTCAACTCAGCACGGATCTTTACAGATCAAATTTTATAGGATTTGTTATGAAAGTTAGTAGCATAATATAACAAGTTGACCTGCTCTTGTACCTACTATTAGAGGAGGGAGCTGCATAATCCATCATTTTCACACAAAGAAAAACAAAGCTAACTAAATATCTTACTTTGTAACCATCTTTTACCAAACTCGAGATATTATAAACATCATGCCACCAAAAAAGAAATTATTCATATCCTAGGCAGAGTTAGAAAATAAAACGACAGCTCCAAAGAAGAAAATAACACAAGACTCCTAAGATAAAACATATTCATATCAGGTTTGTCTACTTAACATAACCAAAGATCACATGATACTACAACCAGCTGGATTCTCATCGCTGAACATATCAGTATAAGGACCCGAGTGTGGAGGCGGCATTGGCGGTGGATGAGCATAATTCACTGCTGGATATGGCCGAGCATACATCATCGGATGGTACATGTCTCCACCGTGACCACCACCATATCCTCCATGAGCTGCAGCAGCTTGTTGTTGTTGTTGCTGCTGCTGGTGCATCATCATTTGCATGTACTGTTGTTGGTTCATTTGATGATTTGCCTGAGGTGGTTGTGGATAATATCCTCCTCCTCCACTCATCGGCAAACCTTGTACCGCCGGGTAGGAGCCGCCGCCTTGATGTCCCATTTGACCACCTTGACCCATCATCCCCATTGGACCACCTTGTCCCATCATACCCATGGGACCTCCTGAACCCATTGGACCACCCATCCCCTTAGCACTATGATTATGATTCCCCTTGTTACCTCCTCCTGCTTTGTTGTGTCTGATGAGCTCTTCAATATCATGGGCCCCATGGGCTCCTCCTTTCGATTTACCTCCTCCCTTTTTAGGCCCACTATCATAATGATGAACACCACCTCCTCCCCCACCACCAGAGGATTTTACCTTATCACCCCCACCACCACCACCTTCTTTCTTACCACCTCCTTTCTTCTCATCTCCTTTTCCACTTTTAACATTTTTGAAAAACCCTAGAAGGCCACCACCACCACTTTTGGCTTCTGTTTTTCCCGTTTTGCCCCCACCTCCTTTTTTATCTTTTCCTTCTTTCTTACCTTTCTCTCCTCCTTTCTTTCCCTCTTTTCCCATTTTACCCTCACCCATTCCCTTCATTTGCACCGGAATCTCAAACCCACCACCTCCTCCGCCTCCTTTCTTCCCCGCTCCTCCACCACCACCACCGGCTTTGAACCCATTCATCATCATCATAATCTCATTAGGCCCCTTAGGCCCACCACCATGCTGACCCATTTGTGGCATCCTGTTAGGCATCATCATCGTCTTATTTGGAGGCATGTGATGATTACCTCCTCCTGCTCCATGACCATGTCCTCCCATTTCATCATCCTCATCGAACTCATCGTCATCATAATCATCTTCACTGAACTCATCATCATAATCATCATCACTAAACTCATCATCTTCTTCCGCAAACTTAACAGACTTCTTCTGATCCTTAGACGCCACAGGAGGCATCATCATCTTCATATCCTTCCCACCACCACCACCACCACCTTGAGCAGCCTTCATCATCATCATCTGTTGAATCTGCTGAGGAGTCAACTGCATTGGTTGACCACCGTTACCTTTCCCCTTTACTTGGTTGCTCTCTTTTCCACCTTTGCCCTTACCGTTTCCACTCATACTGAGATTACCACACTGCCCATTCAGATTAGCAAACCCTTTTCCTCCTCCTCCGCCGCCACCACCGCCTATGATCTCGGCGTGTTTCCCTGACTTGCTCAGCTTCTTAACGAGAAGAGCAGGGTCAACGTTCCCTGTGACAGTGACTTTCCCCTGTTCCACATCTGCTTTTACAGAGTACACTCCTGATAATCAAAAACCAAAACCATTTCAGATTCTTCCCCAATGCTTAAAATCTCAAAGCTTTGAACTTTATAAAGTAAAGTAGAAACAGAGTACCACCAGAAGATAAAATCTCAAAACTTTGAACTTTATAAAGTAACATAGAAACAGAGTACCACCAAAACATAAAATCTCAAAACTGTGAACTTTATAAAGTAACATAGAAACAGAGTACAATCAGAAGATAAATCTTGAAACTTTGGACTCTGTGGTCGAATTTAAAACAGAGTACCACCAGAAGATAAATCTCAAAACTTTGGACTCTATGTTTTATAAAACAGAGTAAAATTTTCATGTGAGAGAGGAGAGCAACGAGGGGAACTCAATAAATCATAGATCTATTTGTTTTCAGAGAAGAAAGAGCACAAACCTTCGATTTTCTGCAGCTGTTTCTTCACTTTATGCTTACATCCTTCACAGTGTACGTTCACTTTCAGAACACAAGTCTGCCAAAAAAAAACCACAGTAAACAGAATTAGCACACACACACACATAATCTTGAAGAGAGAGAAAAGAATAGAAGGAGACGTGTACCTGAAGCTTCATAACATCTTGTTTATTCATAACTTCTCTTAGATTTGTGGGTTTTTACAGACAAAACTATGGTTAGAGAGAGAGAGAGAGAGAGAGAGAGAGAGAGAGTTTCTGTCTGAAACTCTTATTTTGAAGAGAAGAGGGTAGTAGATAATAGATTATAAGAAGGGGGTATGCTGTGTAATAAAGGCGGTTGTTGTTGCTCAAGGACAGAGACAGAGAAAGAGACAGAGAGAGATTAAAAACACACTGAACACTTGTGTCTTGTTTAATATCTCTGTTTCAGGGTTTCTTATTTTCTACGCCTGTAAAAGAGAGCGGTGGTGGCACAAGAAGCAAGGATATCTTTCATTTTGATTTTGCAAATAATCTTTTTTAATTGTCATTATTTTACTATTTTCTTAATTATTAGTATTCGTTTGTTTTTAAAATTTTAATTATAAAGTTTGTACTTTTTATTCTGGTACAGAGTTAAGAGAAAGAAGAAGCTCGAAGGCAGCTTCTTTCACTTTGGCAGAACTAAGACCATCCGCAACGGCGGTCCAAGAGGAGTCCGTAGCCCAAGTCCTTAGCCCAAATGGAATATAATATTGATAATTGGGTTAAGATTTTGACGGATCAATCCGTAAATAAGGGCTAGAAGGACCAAGTCCTTGTGTCACGTGGCGTCTGATGGTTGGCTCGGTGAGCTATTGGGTTCGGGGTTGTGGAAAAAAAATTCATTCACGACCGAAGGCGAAAAAAAAATAGCAGAGCTCGAGACGAAAAGGCGATTTGTCTCCGTCGTCGACCGTCTTCTTCCGTGATCTTCAAAGGTAAATAGCCTTCTTCTGTGGTAGATTTAAGGATAGGTTATCGATTCCTTGTTGTTCGTTTTCCGTTTTTTATCGATTTGGGGATTTCTTCGATTTAGGGTTTCAAACAGTTTTTGGTTTTCAATTCGTTTTCAAATCGTTTTGAATTGGGGATCTTTTGGTTTCAATCGATTTAGTTTGCTCGAAAACTCATTACTCGAAGTTTGTTCTTACGGTTTCAATCGATGTAGTTACGGTTTCAATTTGTTTTCGGATTCAAACGATCTTCTAGTTTGTTCTAACGGTTTCAAAATACGAATTGTTTTCAGCGAAGCTCTGACATCGATTTGTATGTGTTTGCCTTATACAAAACGTATGTGTATGGTATGCTGTTGCTTATCTTGTTTTCAGTTTAGCTCGAAAACTCAGTACTCGATCCCTCTGTTAGCTTTATGTGTAGCTAGTAAACTGTTTAGTTTCAGGTTCAATTTACGTTAATGTGTACTTAAACTCAAATGTTTATAGTATGTTTTGTTGCGTTCTGTTCTTAATGTGAAGTTTTCTTCTTCGCTAACAATGTTTCTTTTTTTTTTTGCAGGCCAACAAACTATGGGACAAGACTATAGCTACACTCAGCCTTCTTCATCTGACGAGTTTGACATGACCTGTTTACTTCAAGCAGAAGCTGATCTCTACGCGGATGAAGGTGAGAGTAGCTACACACCGGAACCTGAAGCTGATGAAGGAATCCCGAGGACATGTTATTGCGGTAATGAGCCTGTTGTTGCAACGTCATACACTCCTAAAAATCCAGGAAGGAGGTACTTCTCCTGCGACAACGTTGACGATGGAGACTGCCACATCTGGAAATGGTGGGATGTGGCGATTCAAGAAGAGCTTGGTGAAATGCAAAGACAAGTTAGGATGCTCAAAGATCAATTCTTTGAGAGTGACCAGAAGGTGGCTAAGCTAGAGAAGATCGTCGGTGCATTAACGAAGAAGAAATCAATGGTTAAATATGGGTTTGCAAAGGGAGTTTGTCTACTGGTCTTGGTAATCTTGGTCATCGTAATGGGCTGGTAAGTTTCATTTCTTATTTCAATAATATATGAGACAAAATAAAATTTTTTAACTGTTTTATCTTATGTCTTTCAAGGAAGAGCTTCGGAGGATTTAAACAACAATGTCTGAACTCGAGATGGGCTTCACAGGTACAATACTTCCACTCTTTTTTGTTTCAGTAATAAAAATTAACTATACTGGTCATGCTTTAATGGTTATTAATGCTAGTATTGCTTCCTAACTTTAGATTTGATAGAATCGTACTTGTTAGCTTTTAGTGTAGCAAGTAGAGAAGTTATTAGTCTGATTTGAGTGGTGGTTAATGCTTGTTTGCTTTCTATCTGCCTAACTACTCCGAACCTAAATGCTAGTTTACTTTCTATCGCTTACTTAAGTGTCTGTGTTGCTAATAGAGTAACACAGACCATCATCTAAACATGAATAACAGAACTGGGTTTGTTATTCTAATGTATAGTCAATCTTCAGTTGACCTTGAGTCACCCGAACCTGCTTGGTTCGGTAGCCAAGGTCCTGATGAGTATGGTTTCCACCCTGTCCAGCCTAGTGTCGAGTCTCCTGTCCAGCCTACAGTCGAGTCTCCTGTCCAGCCTACAGTCGAGTCTGCTGGCAAAGAGCGGAGGCAATGGTCTCTGCTTGAGGATAAAATCCTCATTGGGGCGTGGCTTAACACCAGCAAAGACCCTGTAGTCAGCTGTGACCAGAAAGCGGAACGTTTCTGGAAGAGAATCGTTGACTACTACAACGCAAGCCCTCAACTGGTTGGGACAGTACCTAGAGAGATTCGTCCAGCCAAGCAGAGGTGGGCTAGGATTAACGAGCAAGTCTGTAAGTTCGTAGGATGCTATGATGCGGCATTGAGGGGGCAGAGAAGTGGTCAGAATGATGATGATGTGATGAAAGCTGCACTAGACTCATTCTTCAACATTTACCAGCGCAAGTTCGGCCTCGAACATGCGTGGAGGGAGCTGAGGCATGACCAGAAATGGTGCACGACGTATATGGTTAAAGACGGTGGGAAGGAGAAGCGCAAACAAGTGGTTGACCTTGATACAGAAGATGAAGTACCCGAACATGAAGCAAGACCAGTTGGTGTGAAAGCTGCTAAAGCTGCTGGTAAGAGAAAGAAGAGTGGCAAAGAAGAAGAGATGTCACAGTTAGAGGCCATCATGGAAATGAAAGGAAAACTCTCTAAACAAAAAATTCTTGAACGTTTACTTGCCAAAAAAGATCCACTATCTGAGATGGAAGAATCTCTAAAATTGAAACTGATGTCTGAGATGTTATGAGGCTATTAAGGTATAAATGTTACATGTCGTCTGGTGCATTGTGTAGTTAGTTGTTCGAAGTATTTGTTACATGGCGCATTGATTTTATTCTTTACTAACTCTTGTTTTTGTCTTGTTTCAGGTTCAGCAGTAGGACATGTGACCAGAGTCACGGGTGGTGCAGTAGGACATGTGACCGGAGTCACGGGTGTATTTGGAGTTGCGAAGTTTTTTGTTGTTTTCCTCAAGTGACCAGAGTCACGGGTGGTGCATTGAGGGTGTATAAGTATCAGTCTTTTCTTGCGGAATTAGATATCTCTCTTGCTGTGTTTCCTCTCTATCAAACTTGTCTCCTTTTGTTGTAATCCAAGGCTGTATTATTTTAGCTACAATCCCGAAGTGTAATCGACGAAGTTTGCTTCTCTTTATGTAACTTCTCTTTAGGTAACTGCTTTTGATTGTTATAAGAGTTTGCTTCTCATAAAAATCCAATTTGCACTTATATATACATTTATGTTTCTCATAAAATTCCTATTTTAACAAAGTTGGTAGTCTTGATGGTATAAACATCATATTCGTACATGTCGCTAGGTATAAACATCATAATAAACGTGATGATATATAACTATCATATATACATACCCAATTAAATTAGTTATAGTAATAAAAAAAAAGTTAGAGATTTTTAAAAAAATACATATATATATTTTTCTCTTTGTATTACTATAACTAATTTATAACATGTCGGGATAATAATAAAAAATACATATATGTATCACTGTAAGAATAATAAAAAAAATACTTTCTAAAAAATATGAATGTATTAAATTAGTTATAGTAATACAAAAAATGAAGTTATAGATAAAAAGAATTTATAGTAAAAAATATTTAAATTATTGGTTGCAGGATACCTTTAAATGTCGTCATCTTCATCCGACGAAGTTTTCGAAGAAATATTTGACGAAGTTTTCGAAGAAATCTTCGAAGATACATTCACCAACATAGTCGAGGCCCAAACCAGTCACCAAAGGAGCCGTGCTTATATTGAACGAAACCGTGAAGGAGGACAAGACCGCTTATGGAATGACTACTTCAGCGAAGATGCGACATTCTCGTCACAAATATTTAGACGCCGCTTCCGCATGAATAAGGACTTATTCTTGCGTATTGTCTATGGGCTATCAGAGAACTTTCCATTCTTTCAGCAAAGAAGAGATGCAACCGGGAGGTTAGGTCTTTCTGCACTACAAAAATGTACGGCAGCAATTCGTATGCTTGCTTATGGTTCTGCGGTTGACACGGTTGACGAATATCTCCGACTTGGTGAGACTACTGCACTTTCCTGTTTACATAATTTCACTGACGGAATAATACAGTTATTCGGAGGTGAGTATCTACGACGACCCACACCGGAGGATCTTCAACGACTATTCGATATTGGAGAAAAACGAGGGTTTCCTGGGATGGTCGGGAGCATTGATTGTATGCACTGGGAGTGGAAAAATTGTCCGACCGCTTGGAAAGGACAATACGCACGAGGATCAGGAAAACCCACAATTGTCTTAGAGGCTGTTGCTTCCCAAGATCTTTGGATATGACATGCTTTTTTTGGTCCTCCAGGCACCTTAAATGATATCAATGTCCTCGATCGGTCTCCTGTGTTTGATGACATTTTAGAAGGTCGAGCTCCCAGGGTAAGGTACATGGTCAACGGACACAAGTATAAGTTGGCATACTATCTAACAGACGGTATATATCCAAATTGGTCAACATTTATCCAATCTATCAAACTCCCTCAATCTCCAAAACAAGAGTTATTTGCTAAAGCTCAAGAAGCAGCCCGAAAAGATGTGGAGCGGGCTTTTGGAGTATTGCAAGCTCGATTTGCGATTGTCAAAAACCCGGTTCGTACATTGAACAAAGAAAAGATAGGGAATATTATGAGAGCATGTATCATACTACACAATATGATAGTTGAAAATGAACGAGACGGATACATCCGGTACGATATATCTGAATTTGAAGAAGGAGACGTCACCAGAACTTCACAGGTGGAAACCAACAGGCCTACAAATCTGAATAATATGTTTCCCAATCGGAATGATCTTCGGGATGAACATATTCATGAACGGTTGAAGAATGATTTAATCGAAAATATTTGGAATAAATTTGGTGATGAAAATTAGTGTATCTTGATTTCTTATAAATTTGATCATGTTTTTATTTAGAAAATTTTCTATCTTTATGTAAAATTATTGTTTTTTCTTTAATTGTTGTATTTTTATGTTTAATTATTGTTTTTAATGTTTATCTCTTATATTTTATGTTAAGTTATTCTATTTAATCATCCAATATATCAAAATTATATTTCACTACACAAAAAAAAAATCATTTTTTAATTCCTAAGGATTCCATTTTACGGATCACCATTGTACACATATTTTTCACAAGAGTCCTTAACTATTCAAAAAAAAATATATATATATATATATATTAATCTAATCCTAAGGATTCCACAATGGGTCTCACCATTGTGGATGCTCTAAGTACAGCCTCGCTTCGTCACTGTACTTAGCTGTATTCATCTTACGGAATACGATTGATTAACATACAATTCGAATATTTAATGTTCCTTAACTACAATACTTAGCTGTATTAAAGTTTTCAATAATTAGATTTACTTTTATTCGTAATTTCGTAGATAATGTATTTTCATAAGTTCATCTTACTGATCATAGCATATTTTATTTCCTTGTAGACTTATTACATTACAATAGTTTTATGTAGACACTGATATTAACATCAAATTTTCGTGATCAGAATAATGATTTGTGATCAATGATTTTAATGATTGTTGACTATAGAGGGTTTTGGATCCAGTCACAAGCAAGAAAGCGGTCTTTGTCACCAAGATGGACATGTTTAAACAACATCACTTACGCAAACAAAGAAGCTACTGAAATTCAAACAATAATTTAAAACTCCTATAATGGTAAATTATGCGATCTAGATCTTTCGTATATACTACTAATACACCACATACGAAATGTTGTTCTTATAGACTGTTGGATTGTCAACATAAATTGGTTGGCGATATAATTTAATTTCTCGTAGTATCAACCCAAATCTTTTTGAAAGTTTATTAAGAAAAAAACAATAATAAATTAATTTGATTCTAGTTTTATGATGGAAACTACTGAAAATTTGATTTAATTGGTAACTTTTCTCGTTGAAGATGTTTATACACAGGGGCGTAGCCAGAATTTTTTTTCAATGGGTGCAATATCTGATATAAAAAACATTAAAGGGAATGAAACTTAAAAACTGTGGGTGCACAATATGATTTTTTACCAATTTACCAAACAAATTCTTATAGTTTTGAGCTTAAAATTATAAACTTTATTATTTTTATGGTGCACCTGCACCCATTGTCCATAGTGTGCCTTCGCCCCTGTTTATACATAAATAAAAATATACATATTTATACATAAAACTTAGAGGGTTTTCTATATGTTTTTCATGGAATGGTCATAGAAAATTCAATCACACAACATACAAATATATGTTATTGATATGTATACATGAGACAGAGAAAAAGGGAAGAACAATTATGTCGATTCCACTCTTTGCTGTGAATAGAGCTCTCTTAGGCCAGCTTTCAACCACCAACACAAGTCTGAAATTAGATAAACTATTAGTAAACTACTTCTTAATTAGCTAGTTGAAATATCTTAGAGGTTTTGTGTTAGAAATAAACCTTGACTTAATTTGCTAGTGCATGTGGCGCATGTGCACCACTTCAGCGAGATAGTATCATAATAGTAAGTGGTTTTCTTCAAACAAATCCACAATAGTTTTATACACACCATGAAGGATAGAGAAATACTATCAATAGTAATGCCATTGTTATTAATTCACATCGTGCATTTTTAAACTAAGCATAACTTTTGACTGTGTTTGATTAAAATAATAGCCATACTAACCGTAGATTATAGATATATATACACATGTAGGTTCGACCATAACTAATGTTTAGATGTAACGTTACAAACTTACAACTTACGTGACTCTAGGAACCTACGGTTACACACTTAGCTTTTTTTTTTTAAAGTACGTCGGAGGTCGGTCCATGGCAACCTCAGAAAGTGATATATTTCTCCGACCAAAGAAAACAAATAAAACACGCACAAAAGCATTGATCCAAAAAAAAAACACGCACAAAAGCTATTAAGAAAACTAAAAGAAAAGATGAGATAAAAATAAAATTGTCTTAAGATATTTTGATCAATCATTTTCAGAGATATTTTAGACCCTTGTTTTTTTCTAGATAAATTAACTTTCTCTGTTTCTTTCGTCTTTTCTCTACAGAAAACCAACCTCGTGACGAACATTGTTGTCAGCTTAATTTTATTTGTCAGTCTGTTTTATTTTCAACCTCTTTCACGCTTATCAGTTTCATTCTGATTGTTTGAATTCACTGCTGTTAAACGAGACTTTGGAACTCGTTAAGCAAATTTGTAATGTAGTTTAAACAAACAAAAAACAATTGTTATGTGGGATTAGTTTATTATTGCATGTAGTAAGACTCTTTTTAATAAAGAGAAAAGCTCAACTTCTAGTATTTACATGAAATATATGGAGATACAGAATGACACAGATTAATAGCATAGGTTATAAAAGATACAGTTGAAGTTCTTTTAATTTATGCACGGAGAAACTAGGCTTTACTTTTCCTTTATCTTTTCCATAAAATTATCCATAAAATTATATTTTTGTTTGCTTTTAGTACCACTTCTTCTATACACATTTGACTAATCAATAAAATTGCAAATATTTTGGACTCATTAGATGATGTGGGGTCTTTTTAAAGCACATGCCGATGAGTACTAACTGTTGTTTTGGCGTTTTGGACGCTGGACCTCATCTACTCTATTCAAATCCAATGTAGTAAGTTTTTATTAGCTACGTTCACTTTTTTTAAGAAAATGTTATATTTTGATATAAATGTGTCTTCATTGCATGCATTATATTGGTATCCTCTGAGTGATTTATATTAATCAACCCTCCTGGAAACATGGATTTGATACTGACCACCAAAAAGAACAAACATAAGAACTAACTGTATCACGCGTTATGTTTGATTCCGAAGGTCAAATGACGAATGGGAAGATACGTGTGAGAATTTAGACGAAGTTTGTTCGATGTCTCAAACAAGTTATAAAAGCAAATAAACATTTTTCTTCTTTAATAAAAAAAACATTTTCGTCTTACCTTTTAGAAGTTGTTTTTCTTACAATACAAATAAAATTAAAATATATATTGATAATGCTTTTTGTTAATTGATAATTCCTCAACACAATAGAGAATTACCGCTCATTTGTAATGACAAAGACTAAAGATATTCATGTTTTAATTAATCTGAATGTCTAATGAATTATGAAATTAAAATGCGAGGCTACGAAGAGGTAAACAAACTAAAGCTTTGATTGATATCATGGGGCTTTATGTCGACGTACGGTGATGTAACCCCCACACGTTTCTAACACATTCATAAACCTAAATTCACTTATTTCTCTATCGAATTAAGTTAACATAACTTCTGTTGAATTGATACGCGCAATAAGCAAAGATGTAGTACTTGTAAGGATGTCCAGAGGTGGAGTCTATGGACTTCATATCCAAAATTGGTTCACATAAACTATATGGCACTCTCTATGGTATCTACCAATGTGTCTATGCATTATAGGAAGATTTGTATTGTTTTGGTAGGTACAAATACAACTAACTTTTGAATTTATATGTATGTGCATATATATATATATAAAATAGACATATATACCCCCTTTTTCTCAAAAAACACACACATAATGACAAACCACTAAAAATATCTATATTTCAAATGACTCAATCTTGTTGATGATAAGATTATGAGTTCAGTGGTTCTTGTTG
The DNA here is from genome assembly GCF_020379485.1 of Brassica napus. Taxonomy (NCBI): domain Eukaryota; kingdom Viridiplantae; phylum Streptophyta; class Magnoliopsida; order Brassicales; family Brassicaceae; genus Brassica; species Brassica napus. The sequence continues at coordinate 29,715,744 of NC_063434.1, read as the reverse complement.
TTTCATTTATTTTATTTTCTTCAATCTTGATTCAGTTTCTACTTTATCGAGTAAATTAACAAGAACGAAAGCACTGGGGCACTATATAGACATGATTTGTTAACAATTTTGTAAGCGACAAAATTAATAGAGTCGTGCAATATATATTCTATATTATCAACATAAAAGAGTTAAAATCCCATACATTTGGTTGGAAACGAGAAATATCGTGGAAGTTAGGTGATGGGAAAAGTTAGAGCGCTTCAATTAATTGTCACAAATTATAATAGTTCTATGGACTTTAACACGATAAACTCTGTTTTAACACATAAATCAAACCATCATGTTTCTTCCAGCTTTAAGGTTCCGAATGGTAAAAGCAGTTCAAGCAGGACAGATCAAGCGGATCATGCAGATCAAGCAGAACAAGTGCAGATCAAGCGGATCATGCAAGAGAGATGCAGATCAAGCAGGACAAGTTACTTTTGAAGTTATGAATGGCAAAAGCAGTTAAAAATGCAGATCATATATTTAAACAAAAAAATTACACCAAAATATCAACATATAATATAAATAATACATAACAAAGATAAATGAATTTATTGAAAAATATTTAGATTTTCCCAGAACATATCTGCAATATTAAACTAGTGTTTTGAAAACCGGACCGGCTGATCGAACCGGTCCAACCGTGACTCAGTGAAAAAGCCGAGTCTGGTTCGGTTTAAAACGTGGATTTCAGAAAAACAAGTAAAACACCAATAAAACCAGTGAACATGTTCAACTTCAAAACCCGGTTTTAAAAAATCAACATAGAATTAATGTGCTTTCAATTATTATTAAATTTAATATTTAATAGTTAATGTTTAACTATCACTATTTAACTAATTTTCTCTTTACTTTTATTTTCTTAAAAAAGAATGTAAAAAATTCCTTTTTGATTCTCATATACTATTCTTATTTTGTTATATTCATAAAATTTAAGACTTCAATTGTAAGAATACATAAATATGGTAATTTGAACCGTTAATTATTTTGTTTTTATCAATTTTAATTTACATAATATTTTCTTGTTTATTATATAGCTAGATTTATACTTATTGTATATATATTTATTTTTTTAATTTAAAAAAACAAAAAAATCCGGTTGATGATTATATATTTAAAAATATATAATACATATATTCTATGTAATGTATGTGGTTTCTACGAAAACTTCGTTGTTATTAAACTTTGTGGTTCTAAATTTGAAGCCTCATAAATATTAGTCGTTTTTTACATTCATGATCTGTCCTTGTCCTGCCCCTCCCATTCATAACCTAAGTAAGAAAAGGAGATCAGTGGGGGTAAAATCGAAATAGATCAAATCCCAAGGATCAAGAAAGAAAAAGAGCAGTAAGAGGAAGGAAAAAGCTTTATTGGTTGGGGTTGACAAGACATGAAGCAGATTGAAAACATCTGCTTTGGTCCGAAAAAGAGGGAAGTTAGATTCCCTGAACTGCACCTACATTGGTCTACAGACACACACATTCATGTATATACTGTTATGTAATAATCATAACCCATTCATGTTTTTTAATATGACTGATCTCTGTTTTCCTCCATCATAGACTTTCACTTTTGTCCCCTTCATCATGGTACAACATCCTCAGTAACTTGATTTACTATATATATATATATACAATAATGCACGTTCACGTTTATTAGATAGAATACCGGTTTAATGTTAAAACAATGTCGGTTTAGTTTCCTTTTGCTTAACCGATGTAATATATATAGATAACCATGTAACAAACTTTTGGATCAATTTAATCAATTCATTTTATTCAACATGGTATCAGAGCCGAAATAGAAACTTCATCTCTTCCCTCGCGCTACTCGATTCAAGCTTCGTGAGCTTCTCTTTCATGGCTTTGAGCTCCAGGGAGCTTCGATCGATCTCGCATTTTATCAACCTCGTCTTTGCGTTGGCGATTAAACTTGTTTCGGTGATATCGAACTTCTTGATTCGATTCTTCTCTGTTTGAGCTCTGTTCTTGCTGATTTTCTTCGTTCCGTTCATCCTCTTGACTTGCGTTTCTCTCGATCATGTCTTCTTCCGCGAATTCGACGCAGTTTCAAGATCACTACGAGAATCCTTACTATATTCACAATTCAGATCACGCTGGGCTCATCCTGGTCTCCGATCGCTTAACCGCCGGCTCGGAGTTCCATTCTTGGCGACGATCTGTTCGAATGGCGCTCAACGTTCGCAACAAACTTGGTTTTATCGACGGTACCATTCCTAAACCTCCTGATGATGATCGTAATGCTGGATCTTGGTCTCGATGTAACGATATGGTTGCGACTTGGATTATGAACTCCGTTGAAAAGAAGATTGCTCAGAGTCTTTTGTATATGTCGACTGCTGAGGCTATTTGGAAGAATCTGTTAGCTCGATTCAAACAGGATGATGCTCCTCGCGTTTATGAGATTGAACAACGTCTTGGGAGTATTCAACAGGGTTCGATGGATGTCACAGCGTACTATACTGAGCTGGTCACTCTATGGGAAGAACATAAGAACTTTGTTGATTTACCTGTTTGCACATGTGGAAGGTGCGAGTGTAATGCAGCAAAATCATGGGAGACGCTTCAGGAAAGGAGTCGAGTTACCAAGTTTCTTATGGGGCTTAATGAGGCATATGAGTCTACTAGGCGTCAGATACTCATGATCAAGCCACTTCCCTCCATTGAAGATGTCTTCAACATGATTACTCAAGATGAGCGACAGAAGGCTATTAAACCATCTACAAAGACTGACAGTGTAGTTTTTCAAACTACGGGTTCTGATCTTTCTGCTGAGCCGTTTGATAATCCTGTTTTTGCCTCTCAACATCAACATGGATATCGTCCTAAGCAGCGTCCCTTGTGTACACATTGTGGACAATATGGTCACATTGTCCAGAAGTGTTTCAAGATCCATGGCTATCCTCCAGGCCATCGATTTCATGGACAGACAACTAAAGGACATTCTCAGCAGTTCACTCCACGTGGTCAGAATCATGGTGGTTATCCTCGTCAGCCGCAACAGCAGTATCAGGTTCCACAAACGAATGCAGTGGCTAATATTACGAGTGCCTCTATGCCTTCTCCTGCTGCTTCATCAACGTCTCGTACCCTTGACCTGAGTCAGCTGAATAATGATCAGATTCAGTATCTCATACAACAATATCAAGGACAAGTTCGTCCTTCAGAGCCTGTCGTTCCCATTCAACATGCTACAATTACAGAACATGGTCACATGGCTGCACAATCCACCTCTGGTATTATCTTTTCTATCTCTACCAATCTTCGTTTTGAAAACCATACTCTCACATATAATCATCAAAACCTTCCCACCCTTTATAACTCTTTGCCCAGTGGTTCTTGGATAATTGACAGTGGGGCAACGACGCATGTCTGTTCTGATCTCGCTCGGTTTAGTAAACTTACTCCGGTTGCTGGTGTTACAGTCTCTCTTCCGAATGGTCATAAAGAAAGCATTAGTCATATAGGCACTATCATCATATCACCTACTATAGTTTTACATGATGTTCTTTATGTGCCTGTCTTTCGGTTTAATCTCTTGAGTGTTAATTGTTTGCTAAGAGATAACAACTGCTCAGCTCATTTCTATTTGACTCATTGTTTGCTTCAGGAATCTACTCAGGGATTGATGATTGGTAAAGGGACGGTTTTCAACAACTTATACATACTTGATAAACCCATCACTGAGTCTTCTATTGCTTTTACTGGATCCTTGGTGAACGATGGACATCTTTGGCATCAACGCCTTGGCCATCCATCTCTTGCCAAGTTACAACATGTTCCAGGAATCACTTCGTTAGATAAGTCTTCTTGTTCTGCTATTAATAATTGTCCTGTATGTCCTTTGGCAAAACAGAAAAGATTACCGTTTGTGTCTCATAACAATCTTTCAACTACACCTTTTGCTTTGATTCATCTAGATGTATGGGGTCCATTCTCTGTTGAATCAATAGAAGGGTATAGGTATTTTCTTACACTTGTTGATGACTGCACTCGTGTAACTTGGATATATTTTCTACGTAATAAAAGTGATGTTTCTACTGCTTTTCCTGCGTTCATCAAACATGTTGAGACACAATATAACTCAAAGATCAAAACAATCCGAACTGATAATGCTCCTGAATTAGCTTTTACAGATTTAGTTCGACAATTAGGTATGACACATCAGTTTTCTTGTGCATACACACCTCAACAGAATTCAGTGGTTGAGAGAAAACACCAGCATATTTTGAATGTAGCTCGTTCTCTTCTTTTTCAGTCTGACATACCTCTCATTTACTGGACTGAATGTGTCTCTACTGCTGTGTTCCTCATTAATCGCACACCATCTTTGCTTTTAGGAAAGAAATCTCCCTATGAAACACTCACTCGCAAGACCCCTGATTACTCTTTCTTAAAATCTTTTGGATGTCTTTGCTATGTGTCTACTTTGTTAAAAGATAGAACTAAGTTCACTCCACGAGCTGATGAATGTGTGTTTCTTGGTTACTCATCTGGTTACAAAGGTTATAAGGTCTTACATCTTGATACTAACATCATCTCTGTTTCACGCAATGTAGTATTCAAAGAAAATACATTTCCTTTTAAAACTTTTCCTCATTTACAACCTTCAGTTGATATTTTTTCAAAGACTGTTTTACCAAAGACTGTGTCTAAAACTATTTTACCGATGTCTACACCTATTAGTCTTGATTCTGTGCATCCATCATCTATTGATATGACTAATCCTTGAGAGACTGCTCCACCGGCGACAGGACAGAGTCGACTACTCCAGGCTAGACCTCAACGGACAGCTCGACCTCCAGGTTATCTCTCTGACTATCACTGTTCTTTTATACACTCTTCTTCATCACTTTCACCACATACTCAAGCTCGTTATCCTCTTTCTTGTGTTGATACTCTTTCAAATATCAAACCTTTATATCATCATCATACTCTTTCTTATTCTCTTGACCCTGAACCTACCACATTTACGCAAGCCATGCGATCACCAGAGTTTCAAAAGGCAACGAATGAGGAACTTCAGGCTATGGAGGATAACAGAACTTGGACTGTGGTATCTCTTCCTCCAGGGAAGAACGTTGTAGGCTGCAAATGGGTTTTCACAACCAAATATAATGCAGATGGTACAGTAGAGAGACGCAAATCTCGACTGGTTGCTAAAGGTTTCACGCAACAAGAAGGTGTGGATTTCACAGATACTTTCTCTCCAGTGGCAAAGCTTGCTTCAGTCAAGCTTCTTTTGAGTCTTACTGCGATCAAAGGCTGGGAACTTTCACAGATGGATGTCTCAAACGTGTTTCTTCACAGTGAACTTGACGAAGAAATTTACATGAGTTTGCCTCAAGGTTACACTCCAACATCGGGTGTCTTACCTCCTAACCCCGTCTGTCGTCTCCATAAATCCATTTATGGATTGAAACAGGCTTCTCGCCAATGGTACCACTGTCTCTCTGATGTTCTTTTCTCTGCTGGTTTTGAACAATCTCCTGCAGACAACACATTGTTTGTGAGACATCTTGGTGCTTCATTTACGGCTATTCTTATCTACGTGGATGATATTATGATAGCCAGCAATGATCCCTTGGCTGTTCGTAATCTCAAGGATACTCTCCACAAGAATTTCAAGATCAAGGACTTAGGTCCTCTTCGCTTCTTCTTAGGACTTGAGATCGCACGATCTGCTGCTGGTATCTCTGTTTGCCAGCGAAAGTATGCGCTCAATCTTCTTTCTGATACAGGTCTTCTAGCCTGTAAGCCGAGCTCAGTGCCTATGGATCCATTGGTGAGATTGCGCAAGACTTCTGGAACGGTGTTGGATGATCCTACTCCTTACAGAGCATTGATTGGACGCCTTCTGTATCTTACGATCACGCGTCCTGATATCACCTTCGCTGTTCATTCTCTCAGTCAGTTCATGTCAGCTCCTACTGATGTTCATCTCACAGCCGCTCACCGCATCCTTCGGTACGTTAAGAATAATCCCGGCCAAGGTCTGTTCTACTCTGCTACCTCGGAACCATGCCTTAATGCTTTTGCTGACTCTGATTGGGCTACATGTCCTGATAGTAGAAGATCAATCACTGGTTACTGTGTCTATCTTGGAACTTCTTTGATCACTTGGAAGTCAAAGAAGCAAGATGTTGTGAGTAGGAGTAGTACTGAAGCCGAGTATAGGAGCATGGCTCATGCGACATGTGAACTGTTGTGGCTGCAGCAGCTCCTTACGAGTTTACACATCTCGGTTACTACGACTGCGAAGCTCTTCTGTGACAACAAGTCGGCTATGTACATTGCCACTAACCCTGTTTTCCATGAGCGCACCAAGCATGTTGAGATTGATTGCCACACAGTGCGTGATCAAGTGAAGAAAGGGTTCATACGATTGATGCATGTGGCTAGTGCTAACCAACATGCTGACATTCTCACGAAGGCTTTACAACCGGGTCCTTTCAACTCTTTGCTCTCCCGAATGTCAACTTCAAGCCTATTCTCTCCAAGTTCTACTTCTCCATCATAGGCTTGAGGGGGTGTATTAGATAGAATACCGGTTTAATGTTAAAACAATGTCGGTTTAGTTTCCTTTTGCTTAACCGATGCAATATATATAGATAACCATGTAACAAACTTTTGGATCAATTCAATCAATTTATTTTATTCAACAACGTTTAGGTCATAAGATGTTTGTTACAGGCTGGTTTGCAAAATTGTTTAGATTTCAAAAAAAAAAATTTGTTTAGATTAATACTGAACCAAATGAACCGGCAATCTTTCTGGCTGATCAGAACATTTTTATTAATTTTCTTATGAGAAAAAGAAAATTCAACTTTTGCTTTTTAGGTTACTTGTTTACCTGTTTACCCGATGTCCCTCATGAGCGGTTTACTCACAGTTCAAATATTCTCTGCACTTTTCTTTATACCAGTCTTTTGCAACTTTGCTTTTTTTTGTCGATGGCAATCTTAAACCATTTACACCGAAAGATTTTCTTTTAATGTATAAAACGAAAAGAAGAATAAATGGACATTAATTCGTTGAGTGGTGCACAAAGTTCAAGTGTTTTGTGTCTATGTTCGACAAGACATTGACTATAACGCATTTTCAAACATGTCAACAAAACTTTAATTCAAAAATATCTAACTGTAAGAAACTTTCTAAACGGTCGAAATGCATATAACACGCATTTTATGTCTCTATACATAGCAAGTTAGCAACCTAACTAAACCAAACTGAGCTATACAAAGAAATCTATCGTTTCTTAATCAACTTAATTCACGAGTAAACTACATTGTTAATGATGGTCAACTTATTTCAAAGCATGTCCTCTTATTAACCAGCTCGAGTTTCTAACTTATGTTACAATTCTAGGATTATGGCCACGATTACAGTGGCCTTAGCCAGTGAGCTAAATCATGTTAATTTTGATGGGATTCAGCATTTGACTCTGTTGTTGTATCTTTCTCCTTTTTCTTGCCGAGTCTATCCGAGTATCAAGCAAAAACCAATTAGGATCTGGGTTTTGGGCTAGTTAGCTTTATTGGGTTTTAGTCGTACAAGCTCAAATCCCAGTAGATGGTACACTAGAAATAATGTTTATGGGGCTATTCAAATATTGTCTCGTTCAGTCACATGATATACGTGAACAGTCTTGTATGAACTCTAATAGTTATATAATTCTTAAGCCTCGCAAATGGTCCACTTAACCATAATTAAAAAGATCTTTGACAAGTCCAGTCGTCACAGCGTGCAAACATTAACTGTTTTTGTTTGTCGTCGATAAACATAATTTGGGCGGTTCTAATGTATGCATTTGTTGCGCATAAGCACATGTGAAAAATAGCATTGTGCATTAACTACGAATATTTAATTATGTCCTTCTGTATTAACATTGACTAATGATTATTCAGACGCCATGAGAGTCCGTGATCTGACCGGAGGCCTAGTGGCGGTCAATAATTTTCATATAATATAAAAAAAAATTGAAGTTAACTGTAATAATAAAATAAATATTTCTTCTGAAAAAGACAATTATTCGAATTCGTACAAAATAATGATCAAACTCATATAACGTTTTGTTAGCTCATGTAGACTTTTGTATAACTGTCAAGTAAACTCTGGCTATAAACCATTAAAATAATCCATGTCTATCTCCTTGAGTACTACTTTTCTGTACATGAAAGTGAGTATATAACTATTTTTTTTTGAGCAACTGTGAGTATATAACTATATTTAGTCTGATAAAAACCAGAAAAAATAGAAAAAAACTATATTCTATTCTCTTATTTATCATGCAGAGAGCTATTCTTTGTAGTCGAATAAAACCTTTTTATATTTCAAGAACCCAGAGACCTACCTGCACCACACCGCACCTCACCTCACCTCGCATCACCACTATCTGTTGTTTATTGTTATCTACCTGTTTTTAAAGCTTTTTATAAAGTAGATCTCTTATCTGGATTTGACTTTGATTAATATGTACGTTTCAGAAACTCAAGAATACAAAATTAACAATTTAAAAAATAAAGGAAAATGTATTGCGTGTTTATAAACAATCCCATACAAAACAAAAATGAAAAAGATAAGAAAAATGTAGGTACAGCTACAAAAGAAAAGTCAACTAAACCGGTAATCTCATCGAACCGCTAGTTGAGCCACCTGTACCGGGCGGTTTAACCGAAGTTCCTTCGCCGTCTTTATTGACTCCTCCCTTATGTACCGAAGAGTTCCTCCACAACAAGGACCCGTTTCTAAGAAAAGCCCACCGGTCCGACCGTGTGGACTCACCGGTTGAATTCAACACATTGGCTCGAATACTACGGGTAGAACCCAGCCTAATCGAACCGTCATCTCTGCTCCTCCACATAAACGACGGCGTTTTACGGAACAACCAACGATCAGACCGAGCTCTTGACGGTTTACCTCTCCTTGAACTTCCTCCCCTAGGAAGAGCCACAAGACTACCAGACCGGTTTAGTCTCCAATTCTCCATCACCCTCTTCCTCACATCTTCCGGTAACCGGAGAGTAAACCGCTCGGTACATTCTCCCGGTTGAACCACCGAGTGCCCGGTCGTATGCGATCTCGAGAACTTCACTCGTTTGATATCCACCGGTACTCCCGGTAGTCTCCTCGAATCGACTTCAGTTATGACCGATTGTTCCGGTACAGGAGGATCAACCACCGGTTCGGGATTCACAACCACCTCCTGTAATTCAAGATCCGGTTCGACCGGTTCTCCCTCAGAGAGATTAGCTCTGCAAACAGGGCAAGTAACGTGAGCCTCAAGCCACGCGTCGATGCAGTGAGGGTGAAAGACATGATCACATTTAGGCAGCAAACGCAGCGTTTCATCGTCTTCAAACTCGTTCAGACAAATCGCACACTCAAGCTCCCCTTTCCCGAGCTTCTGAGTCTTCACCTCCGAGTAGACAAACGTAGGAAACGTCTCCACCACCGAAAGATCTAGTCCACGCGACGCCGCGGTGACGGTTCCTCTGGATCTAACCCCACCAGCAGCAGGTGTAGCGCCGGGGTCGACTACGCCGGAGCAGGAGCGGAAGTAGATGGAGAAGAAGCCCATGAAGAAGAGAGCAGCGACGAGGATCACGACGATCACCGCCAAGGCGGGACTCACCCTGCCGTAGTTGTTGTACATTTCATTTCTGTTATCAGGCGGCGGCGGTCTTTGACCAGCCGCGAGCTCCGCCGCTGATAGTATTAGCAAGAAAACAATCGGCAAAACGCCGGAAAAAGTCAAGGGGTTAGATCTTCTCATGCTTCTTCGTGTGTGTGTTTTGTCTCTTCGATGAGATGAAAGTGAGTTTTAATGTTAGAGCGTTCTTGCAGTGACGTCAGCAGTTGTGTCAGTTCTGACTTCCACGTGGCAATATAAGCTTCGTTAAATCGATAAACATTTTTTTCAACGGAATCAAGATCACGCATCGTTTTCATATTACAGTTTACAATTTAACCTTTATTTATCTAATTATTTCAGACCATCACATAACGAGAAGAGTTGACTCTGACTATGTCTTCGATAATATTTCGGACAGCTTTTTGTACTTGTGTTTTCTTGTTCAACAACTATGCTAAATAGCCTAAATTTCGTTACATTGTATGTGGCATAATAAATGTCCATGACTTCCTAAACTTACATAATATAGGGGTTGCATAATATAAATCTGATGCGTAGACACCATGCTGATATATTGCATTGAAGTCTAAAATTTAACAAAATTAATGATTGAGCTAAAATATCATTTATTCGAGATTAGGAAAAACAAACATGGCCTTTGATTCAGTTTATCTCGTGAATCCTTCACGTGAATGAATCATGAACTCTTTAATAATTTCCATAAATGAAATGGCAAAAGATCTAATCTCGAGATTGTGTGTAGTCTCGATACGTGGTCGCTTTTATTTACTAATGGTCATACTTTTCAGTTCTCACGTTGGGTCAAACAAAGAACGCTGAATTAAATATAATTTGACCGAGTAGTGCCTTTCTAGAAGTTAAAGCCAAGACGCACTTCTTTATTACCACCACTCTTTTTTAGTATTTCAGGCTTCTTGGTATGTGGGTATTAGCACACCTGAATCTTCTGTCAGGTTTTTGTAAGCATTTTGGAGTGTTCTTGTTACCGGTCCAACTTTTCCTTCACCAATCACACGTCCATCGATTTTCACAACCTGTGTAACAAAAGAGCTTATTATTGTCTTATTGTGATTAGAGATTAATTTATCTGTTAATGGTTAAATAAGATCCCCTGAAGATTTCATCAAGAGCTATGAGTTACTAACAGGAAACTCCCTATCTACAAATGTTGTCTGAAAAGATTGATGTTTGAATGTCATAGATTCAGGTGCAAAATGTTAGAGGATGCTTTATTTTAGTAAGCTAATAAAGACTGTACGTACCGGGCTTAGTTCTCCCATAGTTCCTGTTGTCCATACCTGAAAAGCATGCATTGTTAGAGGAAGAGACACACACATAATGACCTTGACGAAAATGATCATTTGTAAGCTGAAATGACCTCATCTGCTGTATGAAATTCCGAGAGACTGATTCTTCGTTCTTCTAAGATGAGGTTCTCTTTAACCACAAGTTCCATAACCTTGAAATATTATAGGAAAATGCAAAAAATGTTTTATATCAAGTCTATTACTGAGATGTTTCTTAACAAAAGTACGTGAGTTTTTTTTTTCCCTTACGGTAGCTCTTGTTATTCCAGGGAGACAGAAATCTGCATGGGGAGTCAGAACACGTCCTTTCTTCACCATAAACTGTATAGCATAAAATAAATATGTTAACAACATGAACTTCTCTGTAAATTAAAACTCTATCAAAGTCTTTCTTACAATGTTGGTTGCATTGGTTTCAGATACAAAACCATCTTTGTCAAGCATTATAGCATCCGCGGCATTCGCATTGCTACTTTCAATCTGTTTTTATTTTCAATATATATTATAAAGAACATTAATCTCATAAAACAATGTCAATTCTTGAACTTTCTTGATTTGAAAAACAATACCTTTGCTAGTATGTTATTGAGAAGGTTGTTATGATGAATCTTGGAATCCAAGTTCTGAACGAAAGCAAAAAAGATAAAAAACAGACTTATTCAAAGTTATATCATGAAGAGAAGTCTTGAGTCAAATTCATACATTAGGCGAGTTGCGGCGTGTGGTTGCAGTCACCAACACAATCCCACCATCATTGTCATACACTGGAGGCTTCCATTCCGCAAGCACTGCAACGAACAAAGTTTAATTTGCATGTAAAGTGTAATCTCATTAGTCATTACCAACCTTAGTTGTTAGGATAAAGATGAAAGGTTACCAATAAGAGTACATCCATATTGATTGAAGGTAGGGCTCATTCCAGAAGTTACCTTAAACGAACCAGTTGCATAGTTTTTTAAGACTAAGAAATGAAAACGTAAGTTTCTTAAAGAAACTTGAAATATACTTGAAATAAACGCAATACCTTTTTGCCACGAGTGAGAGACAACCTGATATGTGTATTGTCAAACATACCATTTGTTATGAGAGTTCTGAAGATAGCTTCTTTTATCTGTATGGTGTACCATAATAAAGCTATGGTGGTAACAATATTGTTTCAACAGAACAATAGTCGTAACATTCAAAATGCTTTACCTCTTCACGAGATGGAACATTGTCGAAAGCCAGAGCCTTAACTGAATCAAACATTCTAATCAAACATTTCAACATATGAAATAACATTGCTTAGAAAAACTCTTTTACTTGCTTCTTAGTTTCTTAAGCATTTTGAATGTTGTTATTACCGATCAAGATGTTCTTCAAGCTTGAATATCTTTCCCTTGTAAATCCTGAGTCCTTCCCATACTGAGTCACCACCTTGTACAACCGAGTCAAAAACTGAAACCTAAAGAATAAGAAGAGGAAGTATAGCACAATCAGCTTTTAAAATGAAAATCACAAAACAGCAACTCGTTAATATTTTCTTCAGCATATAAAGCACACCTTTGCCATCTCGCGAGGCAAAATCTCGTCACCAACCCATGCAAGAAGTTTGGCGTTTTCAGGAACCGGGAGACTAGGAGGAGGCAAGGGACAACTCAAGAGTGAGGACTTGTGCTTCACGTGGCTCCTAAGAATGTTGTAAAGCGGTAGACTTTGCTCCAGCAAATCGTAATGTGACAAAGGGAATGTCTGTGAAAACAAAACACATCTTAAACTGAATTCAAAACCAACCGAAACAAACCAGAGACTTACACGTGGATACTTCTTTGGAGATGAGAAACCTGTTGACTCGTGCACACTCTTGTACCACCATGGTGCCCATACTCCATCTTCTGGTATAGGACCAGCCTCCCATCTAAATAAAACACAACAAACCATATAGATATTACAATCTTAACATTTAAAACAAAAATAATGCAATAATAGAACTTACTTAAGCATAGAGACTTGAAATGGAATTTCCAAATCATCGCAAAGACCGCGTAACGTGGTCTGTATATATATTAATGTCTGTAAGGACTAGATCTTAAGAAACATAGACATATTTCAGAAAAAAAACCTCTGGATCTCGTTGAAGCTCATCTGCATCAATGACTGCTGGTGGTGTTCCCATTTGACAGAGATCACTGTATATCGACACTAACTCCCCCAAGCCTAGTTCTAGAAACGATGGAGGGTGTACCTTCTCAAAGGAAGGCTGCTAAAAGGAAAGAAACAGAGAAGAACATTAGTTGAAACTTGGACAAAAAAGTTGAGACCTATAAAAGAACATTTGATGAGAAAGCTAACCAGTATGTTAAGTGGATTTCGTATCAATATGAAATGCTTTCCTTTACTCATTAGTTCACTTGGCAAACCGAAAAGCCGTTGTTTCGAGATATGGTGTTCAGAGGAAACACAAGAACGCACTATCTTTTAGAGCAAGAAACAACAAAGAAAGCTTTAATAGCACGGTTCTTGAAGCTTCCAAAATAAACAATCAGCGTTTCACCTTACAGTACCGGTACTTCTTTGATCCTGATCCATAAATGATATCGTTCACTACCTTATGCCCATTGTACTCCTATGCAAAACAAGAGATGAAGAATCAAAATTTGTTTATTTCTAAAGCAAGACTAAGTATGACCTAAAGTCCTAACCAGTTACTAACTTACTATTTATAGTAAACATACCATCTTGGAGAGAACCTCGTCTCTGTATGGCCTATCAACACCTGTAGCTTTGAGAAATGCTGCATACAAGGGCTCGTCGACAACTTCAATGTCATCTCTCTGAAAAATTGGACATAAAATAAATGTCGACAGCTTTACTCCTTTTTCGGGATGCAAGTAAGGTTTTGAGCTAAGACATAAAAGGAGAGTGGTACCTGCGCAAAGGAGTACATGAGGCTGGTGCTGAGAGATCTTGGGGCAGACCAGGAGTGAATCACTTCAGGTTCTGTCATTGAGGACGATGATGAAACTAAAGGGAACTCTAAACTCTGGTCTCTCTGATCACTTTTGTTATATCACCACTCTTGAGTAAAGTGCATGAGCGTTTGTGGACCTGTAAGGTGTAGTCTCTTGACATAACAAGAATCTACCTCTCTAAAGAAAGAAAAGGACAAAAATTTGGACAGCAACTTGCACGCATATCAATTCTCTGTTTGCTTGGAAGTTAGTAATCCCTAGAAAGAAAATATACCAACTTTATGTAACCCCTATAATGCTCAAAAAAAAAAAAATGTAACCCCTATAAAAATACTTTACTTTAAATGGAACAAGTCCGGAAAATTAATGTTCAGTATTTCAATTTAGTAACTTTGTTCTATAGTCATGCGTGTTTCGTCGTCTTCACACTCTTTATATTGTTTTCAGTCAATTTTATATCTAGTAGTATTGAAACAGTTCCAACCCTTCATATTATTTTCAGTCAATTAAATATCTTGTAATATCGACCAAGTCATCTCTAAGTCTAGCCAAAAAATAAGAGTTATTCTTGGGTTCACTCCCTAGGGTGAACCTTTAGGTTCACCAACCAATAGAAAATTATCAAATAACTTGGCAAATTATATTATTTTTTCAAAATAAAATTTAAAAATAAATTAAAATAATATATAAAAAAACGAATTCAAAAAAAAAATGTTGTCAACGAAACACTAAACCCTAAACTCTAATACTAAACCCTAAACTCAAATCCTAAACCCTAAACCCTTGGGTAAACCCTAAATCCTTGGGTAAACTTTAAACCCTTGGAAAAACACTAAACATGTTGTCAACAAAACACTAAACCCTAAACTCTAATCCCAAACCCTAAACCCTTGGGAAAACCTTAAACCCTTGAGTAAACCCTAAACCTTAAGTAAACCCTAAACCCTTGGAAAAACACTAAACATTTGGATAAATTCTAAATTATAAATCTTAAACACTAAACTCTAAATCTTAAAAACAAATACTTTTTTAAAATAATATTTTTTTAGAACTATTGTTATTTTTATTTATTTAATCTTTTATTTTTTATTTTAAAAGCATAATATAATTTGGCAAGTTATTTTGTTTCCTTAATTAAAAAATACTAGATCTAAAATGACAATTTTCTATTGGTTGGTGAACCCAAAGGTTCACCCTAGGGGGTGAACCCAACAATAAGTCAAAAAATAAAACAAGAGAGTGTCACGAGAGGAACACAATCATATTGTTTCTTTCCATATTTCCAAGCAAACTCTGTTCTAGTTTCGTTAAACTATACACAGTACCAGTGTCGTGCTTACCTCTAGAGATCTAAGACAAAACTGAAAAATCCTTTATCACAATTATTAATATTAAATTATACGAAAATATGAAAATTATACAGAAAATTGTGCAAATAATGATAAATAAATGTGAATTACATTATACAACCTGAATATGAATATCAAGTAGTGTTACGAAAAGCTAGATATAATTTTTTTTTTCCTTGACGACCATATGATTAACTAGGTCAATGAAGTATTAAACTTAATGACTCTGTAAAGTCATAACTAACTTCAGTTTATAAGATCAAAGATGAGAGATTTTGTTGTGCTTAAAATTGGGCCCTTTTATGTAGGGGAAGCAGTTGGTCAACCCGGCCTTATTTGGATTCGGTAAGGAAACAAAGTTACCTGAGAGGCTGCAATTCTGCAGCGGCTGGATCAACGATTCAGAAAGAAAATGCTGCACCCATTAGCCTTTTTGTTTTTGGTGTTCAAGTCTCTCAATTCATCACCTTCGATCCAATGTTGTTCAACTGATTCATCAACGTTACATAAAGTTGTTTGAATCGTATAGTAACGTACCAATGTTTTTAACTGTTTTTTCAGATGAAGCGATACTTACCAACGGAATATTTTTTTTAAAAAAATGGATTGTTTATGTTTGATGTCGGACAAAATGAACTTGCCGGTGCATTTTTCAACAAGACACTAGATCTAGCTTTTGGTATCATTCCTAAAATCCAGATAAATTTCAAGATGGAATAAAGGTCAGTATTCACATGGTGAGTTTAATAGTCACATGCACAGTAATCTCACATCAAATTTACGATAAATCAGTTTTATAAGAACGATAGAGTACACACAATTGGTGGTTCACGAAATCTGACCAACTTTTCTTACATCTTTGAACCCGCTATAGAGAAATTTGACAACACTCTTCATCCACATTCAAACCTAATTATACTTATTATATTTAGTATGTTCATCATTTTTTTTGTTTCTTATGTTTAATAATATATATTGTTTTACCTAAAAGCATGTAGATTAACATAATTATTAATCTTTGACAAAAAAATAATTATTAATCTTTTAGGATATAAACGAAATCTAATTTGACCAATTATAAAAACCCAACAAATTATAATTGGTTACATTACACAATATTCAAAAAGATAAAATTACACTGATAGATAGAAATATGAAAATAATCTATATTTTGAAGCCAAAGTACATATAGCTATATGAAACTTGTCTGAAATTATTTTTGAGTAACACTATTATCTATTTATAAAAGAAATAATAGGTCGTTAAGTAACAACTTTTAACAAAAATGAAGCCTCGTTTTCTGACTTTTGTTCGACTCTTCAATCTTCACCTACCGAAAACATGGTCTTTGATACACAATTATATCGATGATTGACAAAATGACAGAATTATATCGATGATTAACACAATGACACAACGATATGGATGTGAATTCCGTAAAACCCCAAAAAGATAAAATAAAAAAGTGTTACGGGAGGAACACGATCATATTCTTTATTTCCATATTTAAAAAAAAAACTCCATTCTATTTTCATTAAACTATACATTGTACACACATACACATTTCTTATGTATACATACAAATGCATATGTATATATTTGTATTTGCATATATAAATATAAGCAATAATGAGAAGATGAAAGTATACTAAGCATTTGACCAAGAAAAGGAAAAATATACTAAGCAATGGAAACCGTTTTTCACTCTCTTCTCATATTGTTATCATTTGTAGCCATCTCTCATACTCAGCCTCTTCTGGCCGGTTCTTTTCCAATTTCTCCTAATTTTGCGGCAGTTTTCAACTTCGGAGACTCTAACTCTGACACCGGAGAACTCACCTCTGGTCTTGGTTTCCGTCTCCCACCTCCCAATGGACAATCCTTCGTCTTTAAACCTCCATCTACTGGAAGATTCTGTGATGGACGTCTCATCGTCGATTTTCTAAGTAATTCTTCATTCCTAAATCCTAACCTTTTCCTTTATTTACTTTTTTGTACAAACAACTTTTTAACGTATAATTATGTACCTCGACAGTTTTGGTGTGGTGTTGTTATGATTATGCACCACACCAAAATAGTCCACCGAAAACATGACTTTCTAGACTCCGCAATATTTTCTTTGTGGTAGATTAATTTCCTGCATGTTTTCTGGCTAAACGTGTTGCATGCACCATACCAAACTAGTCCACTAAAAACATGACTTTCTAGACTCCGCAATATATTCTTTGTGGTAAAATTAATTTTTGCAAGACGAAATTATTTGATCTTTTCTAATGCGGCTTTCACGCTCACGTTATTCACAGTGTAGTTATTAAATTCATATGAACCGTAAGACCCCAAACACCTTCGCCTAAAGGAAAAATAAGAGTAGATTTAGTGTTCTTAAATCAGTTATTACATTTATATTGCGTATGTCATTTGAAACATTTTTTTTCTCTAGGTCTAGGATAAGTCGTTTTGCTCAATAGAAAATAAATACCCTTGTTAATTGTTATTGTCAGTAGTTTTTATGAAATGATGATTTTTTTGTTATTTCCTTTTTTTGGACGACAGTTATTTCCTAGTTTATACTTTATATTAATGTTGTGCAAAAAATACTTATTATGCCAAAAGAAAATACTTTATATTAATAAATTTGGAAAGACTGGTCTAGTTGAAGAACCAGTGGTACAAAGAAAAACCAGTTTTTTCTTCTTCTTATCTAATACTATAAAGAAGGGTTTGTCTCTCTCCTTAGAGAGACACGTCATCAAATCGCTTCTTCTGGATGCGACACATGTCATGATAACCAATCCGCTGCGTTTCATTAATAGATGTGTGCAATCCGTTTGGGCTGGGCTTCGTGTGAACTTCTTACAGACCAGTCCGTTTATCATCTCAGCCAGCATGAAACACCGCGTTTTCCTTAAGGGTTAGACCCTGTGTTCTTCTTCACCTCTCCTGAGCTCATGGCGATGAGAGTTTCTCAATCGATCTTTCATCTTCTTCCTCATACGAAACGATACCAGTTACCAAATTCTCTTAAAACCCTCAATTAATCTATCACCCACTATCCATATTCAATGCGGGGTCTTATTCTGAAAGGCGGTTTAAGTTCAACTATAAAAAAGTAAGAATCATTCGCTCATTCGTCCTAAACTAACCAGTAAACTAAATATGTGAGCTATGGCTAACGTTTTGGTCTTCCTCTCCGATCTGCAGACGGGCCGATCCTCCTCCACTGTTCAATTCCGGTTGCTCCGTTTCTGGGAGGCCAGGAATGTCCGCCGTGGTGGAGAGCTCATGGGAGTTGATATGCTCCTGCTGGATTCTCAGGTCTCTTATTTAACTCTGCCTTTTGTTCTCCTGAATCCATATTACAAAAAGGTCAGTCTCATGCCTTGAAATTTATCATTTCAATCTTCTCGATCATTTATAGAGCTAAGCATATGATTCACTGATTCGCTTTTCGTTTTCGTCATGATTTCTTCGGGGTTAAGATCAGGTAATTAACGGAAGGTGAGGGATAAAGATGGCTACAGGAAAGGATCAAATGCAAGGTTCGTCTGCATCTATTAAGTGTGACAGAAAGAGTAAGGATGACGTGGTATATTGGAAGTGTATCAATGATGAAACAGTCATCTACATGAGCTATCGTTCTGTTTTTGACCATCCAATATACCCACTGCATCTGCATTTGGTAATACTTGCTTATTTTTCCAGCTTTCAAATGTAATCCTTGATTTTATTGTGCTGAGCTTTTGTATGCCTTTAGATACAGTGGTTTGGCCTTGCAAGTTGTAAGAAGGAGGTGTACGATCGATCAAGGGGCGAATGAAGTTGCTCTCTCTGTTGTTAGTGGGGTTCTTTGTAAGGCATGTTACTGAAACGATAGAGCTGAAGAAAGATTTAACAGTTAAGGTACAAGATTTTCATTTCATAAACACAAACACTGTACTTGCATTCGCTGATGGAAAGCTTTATTTTCTTTTGGTTATTGTAATCTGGCGGCTGTGGTTCATGTTTGGTTTTAAACATGTTTATGACATCACATGGACAATTTTTCAATCAAACCTTGAGAAAGATCCACAAAAGAAGGTAAATGGCTCAGACTTTCATGTACATTACCTACTGTCGAGTGTCTCTTTAGCTAAGATGCAGCAGAATACATACACTATTTTAATCATCCATGTTTATCTGTTAATTTTAATTTGTTGATGTACTTACCAACCAGGAAAGCCATGAATAAAACTTAAATCTGGATTTTCACTTTGCAGAAGAATGTGGATCCTCAACGGCATGGTGGTGAGTGCACATGAAGTAGCTTAAGCAGTGATATACTTAGGAGGATCCATTGTGGTATTTGAAGGTTAGAATGCTGCAATTTACCATTGTGGCATATGGACAATGAGATATGGAAGTGATTCGGATAACACAAGTACACATACACACTCTTTCTTTTCCTGTTCGTAGGAGTGTGTATTGAAGAAAGAAGCACTCCACTACATTTAATAACACAAGTACACATACACACCGCCTATATAATAAATTGTGTTCTATACACAAAGTAGATGTCTGATTATGTGTTTGTGTAACATTGAGATTCTCATTATGATGATCAGTTGAGATGATGTTTGGAAAATAATAACGAACGAGTTTTTAGGTTCGTTCAACTACACGTAGAGTCTAACACTAAGTAAAATTTCAAGTTTCTTTGTAACACTTTGAATTTATCTTGGGTAAGAAATATATAATAGATATTAAAAGAATAATATTATGATTCTATTTATCTTTGTTGTTGAATGGAAACAAAAAAGTGGACATGATTCTTAAGAATTGAGTCATTTTGTTATGACAATTACACCATACACTACTATAGATTTCAATTGCAACAACCCTTGCAGTGATATGTCCGGAGGCGGGAGGCAGATGTGTTTCTTCCTAGAGACCATCACCGCACATGTTCAGGTTGCTTTAGGCAGATGCACTGTTGAAGAAGGACCAGTGCCAACAACGGAGCATACAGTCAAGAAGGCTTTATGATACTGCTATTTACTCGCATGCTTTTGGTATCTATTAGCTGCTACATTTTCAAATTATTCGAAAAATAATGTCTACCTTAAACATATTCCAATCATATTGTTTTTAAAAGCTATTTTGGTCAATTAGTAACACAATAAAAGCCAACATTTTTAAAACCTAAAACAATGTTTCTTCCTCCAACAGTCGTATCAGGTTAACCCAACAAGATACGTAACCACCCATCACTCCGGACTCTGCAAGGATATACATCGAGTTTTAAAAAGTTGCTGATCTCAAATACACGAGTTTGGCAAATAATCAGCCGTTTTCCCCCTTACATATTCACATCTCATTCTCCAAAATGTTACTAATAACTAAATAATTAAGATCCTCATTACATAAACAGAGTCAGAGACTGGACCAAAGAAATCATTTTTGTGTTCACTGAATATAAATAGTTGACGAATTCTCAATACAAATTGGAACCAAGACGTTGTTGTATCGTAGCATTTTGGTAAATTAAAACGAGTCTTTGGAAAGCAACGCAAGAATCGTAGTCAAAATACATCTTATTTATACACATTTGTAAACATTCTTTGCTCAACAAACTCCAAATTTATTACACATTTGTAAACACTCTTTTCCTATATTTCAGAAACTTTATCTATTTTCAGCACTTTAAATACAATTTTCCTTACATAAGCTTTATAACTATTTAAAACATTATTTGATTTCAAAAATTATCTTTAGAAACTAATTATATGTCTTTTTTTATTAAATACTTAAACGGATATTTTAATAAATTAAAAACCGCTTTTTCATCAAAAATCTAAACGAATAGTAGATTTAATAAATTTCTATTCCTAATATTTCAAATAAGAATCTTACACTAAATTATATTAATTTAAATATGTGTATAAGATTAATATATATGAATCTATAATAAAGAAAAGAAATAAATGTATTCAATAACAAAACACAATCAATATAGTAAATATATAATAAAATATTGTAAGGATTATATATTATAAGCTAGCCAGTAATATTTATTTTAAATAACATGGTTAACTTTGTTTTAATATATGATAATACATATAATATTCTAATAAAGATGTATATGTATAAAGAGTAACGATAGTTTCATATTTTTCTATTTAACTATCTTAAGATATTGTTAGTTATAATGAATAATTTATTTTTTTTATATCGTGAAATCATTAGTTTTTTAAAATGTATAAAAAATAAAAAATTTTTTTTTTTACAATTTTATAATAAATAGACAAGTATAATTTCTAATATGAACAGTTAAAATTGTTGTAAAATATATGAACTTTAATACTATTTTTAGTTAAAAGTAAATTAAACTTTTAAAATAAATTGACCGAAAAACATTTAAAATAAATTTGTATTATTTGTTTTTCACTCGCTCGCCCGCCCGTAGGGCGGGTTTACCCTAGTAAACTATAAATTTAAAGACTAAAGACATAACTTACTCTTGTTTATAAGATCAAAGCTAAGAGGTTTTTGTTGTTATGAAAGTAATGACTTATGAGAAGTTTCTAATTAAAAAACGTGCTTTATGATGTGACTCTTATGTAGTGGAAGCAATCGGTCGACCCTACTTGAGACCTTATTTGGATTCAGTTAGCACACAAAGCTACCTGAGAGGCTGCAATTTTGCTGCTGGTGGATCAACGATTCAGAAGGCAAATGCTGCATCATTTAGCCCTTTTAGTTTTGCTGTTCAAGTCTCTCAATTCGTCACCTTCAAATTTAAAGTTCTTCAATTAATACAACAAGGTAACTATAATAATAATCCTCAACATTATATAAACTTGTCTGGTTCATATAGACATATGTTTATTCAGCTGTACCAACATATTTTTTTTTCAGATAAAACTCTCGAAAACTTACCGTCGGAAGATCATTTCAAAAATGGATTGTACATGTTTGATATCGGACAAAATGATATAGCCGGTGCAATTTACGGCAAGACAGTAGATCAAGCTGCTGCTGTCATTCCTACAATCATAAAAACATTTCAAGATGGAATAAATGTCAGTATTTACATGATGAGTCTTTATTATCATTGTTGTAAAAAAGTTGTTCTTCTCTAATAATTTTTATTTCTTTTCTAGAGACTCTATTGGGAAGGGGGTGCGAGAAACTTTTGGATACACAACACAGGACCAATTGGGTGTTTAGCTCAGATGGTGTCAATATTTGGGAAAGAGAAATCAAAAGTTGATGAGTTTGGTTGTGTCATTGGCCATAACGAAGCTGCTAAGCTCTTCAATTTACAGCTTCAGGGTCTTGTCAGAAATTTTACTCAACAATATCGTGATGCTAATTTCACGTACGTCGATATCTTCTCGATCAAATCCGACCTCATCCAGAATCATTCCAAATATGGTACGTATTCTAAACTGAACATAAGGCTGGTATGTCCCAAAATTCTGGGAACCAAACAATTTAATAAAAAAATTTAAAATAAACTGATAATGTATATTAACTCTTAAAAATATAGGGTTAGACCAATGTTTCACTTATGCTAAGAATCGACTATGTACAGTGCCGGACTAACATTTTCCACTGCCCCAATCAAAATTTAAAATTATGCCTTTGTAAATATTTTATCAAAATCTTAAAACAGTATAAAACAACTTTAATTTTTATTAAATAGAAATGAAAGTCTATAGTTTGTTTAGGAAATAAAACTGTGATAAAAATATTTATTTGTAAAAAATAATTTTGTTTTTCATTTTTATGCAAAATTATCCACTAGATTTCTACCGTCATTTTTTTCAACCATCCATTATATGTCTATCATAGAAATCAGTAAACACAATCCAAAAATATTATCGTAATAAAGTGAAGCTATCAAGCTTTTATCACATTTCGAAAACTATGAACTAACAAACATATCTTCTTACTACGTAAAGGATTAGTTGAAAAAACTGAAACATTAAAACTAAACTTTATATTAAGAGTTAAGAGAAAAGAGGACAAAAAGAAAAATTAGAATAAAATAAAAATTATGCAAAACGATGCAAAAGAATAAATTGAAAAAAAAATCTGTTTTGTTGCTAATTTTAATTAGAGTTTGAATTATCATCTAAAATAGAAATTTACTGATGTATTTAATATATAACAAATTTGTAAATATAGTTGAAAAGTTCAACAATTTTTTTATAAAAATGCCTTATAAATAATATTTTAACAAAAAAAATTACAAAAATTTATTTGTTTATAAGGTAATAATACGAATATTTTTTTTAAAAATATGCCCTATTAGTTTGGATGCCCTAATCTACGGCTTGGGTGGCTTGCCCTCCGGGCCGGCCCAGTCTATGTATATACCTAACATTACTTGTAGTTTGTAAATGAAAACTATTTTTGGGTATTGGTAACAGGTTTTGATCAGTCCATAATGGTATGTTGTGGAACCGGAGGACCGCCACTGAACTACAACGATCAGATTAACTGCGGTTCAACAGGGACATCAAACGGTACGACAGTAACATCCAACTCATGTAATGATAGTTCCAAATATGTTAACTGGGATGGAATTCACTATACCGAAGTTGCAAACCGGTTTGTTTCACAGAAAATTCTGTCCGGTACATATTCCCAGACGGTGTCGTCTTGAAATCAGAACCTCTAGTGGGTCTTTTGTTGTTTTTTCATGTGTGATAAAAGTTAAAACAGAGCATTCTCTAATAACTTTCCTTTCACAACGATAAATGCTCTGATTCAATAAAAGTTCTCTTGTAACGTTATCTTATAGACCACACACAAGTTTGTACAACACTTACCCACTAACTATCAGCTGCATTGTCCATTGCATAACTCCTCATTGTTATCTTCTGAGTTCGTTAGTAGATTTAAATTTGTAACGACTTCTTCAGTGCCATCAGCCTCGGATTCATGATCTGAATCAGCCATATGATCAAAGAAATCACCAAAATACCACTTACAATCTTCTTTCCATTCGCCTTTATGCGCGTTAACCCGCCATTTCTGATCTGCAATCATCTCCGGTGACAAACCCCATCTCTCTAACTCTTCCTCAGTGTGATGAATTGCCAAGCTGTAGTCACCGCCTTGTCCTAACTCCATAACTCTGATCTCGCTGTTCCCGGGATTGTTTAATGCCTCAAACTGTTCCACGGTCCACTTGAACCATTTCATCAGAAACACACGCGATGTTAACCCGTGCGAGACGATCACAAAGTTTAGCTCATGAGTCGGGTTCATGTGAAGTCTGTTCATGTCAATATCTCTCCATAGAGACTCAAGAAAACCTATAAAGAGGGGAAACACATAAGAGACCAAAATCATTAGTTCTTGAAACACTTACTGTTCATTCACAGAGAGAGAGAGAGATCGATGAAAGAACACAAACTAAAGAAAAAACAAAACAACAGCAAATGTTTTATGTAATAACTAATCATTGTCCTAACAGTTAATAGCAAATTCCTCAAAGCATATGCATCTACACAATCAACAGTGTAGATTAGTGTTCTAAAAATGATTTTTCTTAAACCTTTTTTAAAAATCATTTTTCTTTTAAATCAGTCTAGGCGTTTGCTAGTATAACCATTAATCTTCTATAAAGCGCCTAATTACCGCCTAACGATTTTTTTTCGAACACTTGATTATTTGGAACAAGCAGGGAAGTGGAAACATACTGGAGACGCGATCAAAAACGTCGGCGGCGGATTCACCCTCCGGGAACCGATAAAAGAACCGACCAAACCTCTCTCTAACCTTCTTGGTCGCTCTCATCCTCTCTTTAACCTGAAAATTCCCAAAATCCTGCTCCCTGATCCGACATTCTTCTCGAACGCCGATCACGCGGCGGCGCGAGAAGGACCGTCCGATCTCACGGAGCGTAGAACGCGTCCGATCGTAAGGGGAGACGTAGAAGCAGACGCGCCACTCCGGCGAAGAAGGATTGGAGGAGAGCAAGGCGCGGAGACGTGCGCCTGCTTCTTGCGCCTGAAGCAAACCGGATTCGGTTAGCTGGATCTTGTGATCAGGGGTCGTGGTGTATGCCGATGTGTCGAGGTTTCCTTCGGATTCGCCGTGGCGTACGAGGATGATTCGCTTCGGAAGTAGTTTGTTATCTGAACTCATGGAGGATGAACAATTATCTAGGGATTTTTTCCGGAATCTGAGTATTTGATTTATTGGTTCAGACAATTAATGTTATTGTTGTTATGTCATAAGCATAGATGAAGCGTATATTCAGACATACGTTATGTATTTTTTGTCGGAATGTTAACAACTAATTGTTTGTTAAGCTAATAAAGGATATTTATCCACGCCTTGTTGTCCGTTGCAGTTGAGAAAAGTGATCATTATGTTTTGAATTTTTAAACGTGAGATAAAAGGATCAATCTGGAAATGTCCCACACCATCTCTCTTTTTTTTTTTTTTTTTCAACAAAAAACACAACTATGCTAAGTAAATTCCTGAGCCGAGAACCATCTCGGAGGAACAGAGTCAACATAAACCATAGCTGAAGGCTGAGTCCTAGCACCTCGTGCTAGCTTATCCGCCATTGTATTTTGCGCCCTTGGAATATGCTGAATTGTGAAAGTGGGAAAATATTCCTTACATCGTAGAAACTCCTCCATGTGAGTAGTGAACGCCGGCCATTCTGTTGGAGTAGACACCATCTTCACCAACTGTGAGCAGTCTGTCGCAAACACCACCTCTGAAATATGTAGGGTCTTCATGCACTCCATCGCCCATATCAAAGCTTCACATTCTGCATGTAAAGGTGATATGCTCCTGCGAATAGACATTGCACCCATCATCCTATCAGTGGATCTTTCGTCCCACACCATCTCTCTTTATAAAAGAAATAATTAATAAAGTCAGTTGATATTTTGGATATTTTAGTATTTGGTAAAACCGAAATTGATTCGGTTATCTCAAGCTAGTTTCATGATTTGTGTAGCTCAATAAAAGCTTTTTGGGTCTATAACGAGCCCAAAAAATTAGTTAAGAGATGAAAAAGTGTCAGTCCATTAGTAAGTTTTTGAAATCTCGTTGGGCTTTATCTTAATTTATAGGGCTGTACTAATAATGTAACCTCAACCTTATAAACTAACGACTCAATCTATTTGGTTTGTATGTGTAGAGTGTAGTTAGTTAGCATGCCTTTGGAGTTTGGAGAAAGTTTGCTGAGGCTGAGATAGAAGAAGCCATTCCAGTTACATGGTGAATAGGATTGCTTATGGATCAAGCTATTGTAACTTCCTTTTAGGGCACATCTCTTTGTATGTGTTAATACTTAATAGTACCAAAACTCCTTGTACATTATGATACAAACATATTTCTCGCTTACTTGAAAATGATAATTCATTCTGAAATTTTTTCGGGCACCAAGAGATTCAGAGGAGACAGATAGAAACTCGTGGATACAGATACTACTACTAAACCATTAGGACAAGGACAGACTCACTTGACACATTAAAAAACATAATGAAAACAACAAACTCATCAAAGCCCTGCTCTGTTTTTATTTTGAGGGGTAAACTAAACTTGAAGTTACTTCTTGGCTTGCATGAGCTCTTCAATGAGTTCAGCAGCTTGTTCAACTGTTGCAATCTTTTGAGCTTTCTCTTCTGCCATTTGGATACCAAACTCTTCCTCTAAACCCATCACTATCTCAACCTGCATGCAAAACACTTAGTTAATACAAACTCTACAAGTTCTTATTCACAAAGAGAATGGTTTGGTTGATGAATTACGTACCGTGTCCAGAGAATCTGCTCCAAGATCGACAAATTTGGTTTCTGCAACGACTTGTTGATCGTCTTTGAGTGATAGTTGCTTCTTGACTATCTCAGATACTTTCTCTACTGTCTCTTGTTTGGCCTATAAAGACAAAAGTACTAAGATGTCAACAAACACGAGAAAATGTTCAGTTGTGTACAAAGAAAAACAGAACATACCGCGCAAGAGATTGAAAGGCGAGTGCGGCTTAGGTTGAAGGAGAGATTAGTCCTTCCATGGTTTGAAACCAAAACTGGCTTTTGGAAACTAATCCTCGTTGTTGTTGCCTGTTGTTCATCAATACAAGAAGCGTTTTCATTCAAACCACCAACTCATGACTATTGTTATGTAACTTTCACAACCATATCCAACAATCACAGCCTTAAATCACACAAAACGGTTTCTGAAACGCATGCATTAGAATGTAAATGAAATTGAAATGATCATATCATTACCGTGCGTCCAAAATTTTAAACTGTGACAGACGGCTAATGATGTAACATCGTAACGGTTAGCGAACGATCTGGAAAATAAAGTGCCAATCTTGAAAAGAAGAAGATTATTACCAGAGAGGTAGCTTGCATGGAGACTGAAGCGCTGAAAGTGGTCGCCATTGTCGTTACTCACGAGAGAGATGGAGAGAGATGGCGGAGTGTACAAAGAGCGTGATGTCCCAATGTAGCTAGTTACATTTATAAGCTTGGTGCACTCGAAACGACGTCGCTTGCGAAGAAGAAAACATGGGCCTCGTTACCATGCAAATATTCGATGATCCATAGATACTCATGCACGTGCGAATGTAACATATCGTCGTGCCAAAAGTAATTCAGTGACTTTACACGGTTATCGAAGTTTAATAACAGTGTACCTGCCAAACCGGTTTTTAATTGAATTGAAGTGGACCTGTCAAACCGGTCTTTACCATTTTACCAAACGAATTCAAAGCTATGGTGGACCACAGTGGCCACTCAATAGTTAGATACAGTATGTACTTCTTGTCACAACTACCCTTCATTCTCGTATATTTATTACTACAGCCTTTTCCATTGGCTAAAGTTTAACCAAACAGTACCCCATAACTAACCAATCAGATCCTATAAATAGAAAGACACAAGTCAAGTTCCTAGCTAACACAACAAACCCCATGAGCCAAAAGTAAAAGCATACACAAAGAGTGTTGTTTCCTTACAACGAATACTAATAAAATCCTACACGTCTACTAAACTGTAAGAAGCTTCTTCTTCATCACCATACATTGACTGCAAGTTCTCCATGAGTGACATCTCCAAGGAAGCAAAAACTAAAAAACTTTACATATAATGTAAGGTAGCCTCATTACGAATGTTATTGTCAATGCTCTTGTACAATATCACAAATAATAAAACATATAACCCAACCAAAAAAAACAGCACTTTTTTTCCCCCAAAGTAACTATCAAAAAGGAATAATAATAATAATAATAAATCTCATTAAACAACGATTCTTTTCCCTTTAAGCTTAGCAGCCATTCTTCTCTCCTTGTTAACATCCTTTCTCCTCTGTGAACTTGAGTCGGACGCTCCAATGGGAGCCAAAGGGCCTGACCAAGTCTGAAGCGGCTCTTTGGAGTAAGAAGCAGTGAACGAGTTTGAGCTAAAAGGTATCTCTGATGGATCCAGTCTCCGTGAAGATCCCACTTGAAAACCAAGCGCCCCGTCTTGATGCGGTGGAGGAAACTTCTCGCTCTTGCTCTTAGCATTCGCATGCGTGATCATACGCATCCTCTGTTTCAAATAAAAAGATTCAGACATGAACTGAGAAGTAAGATAATATTGTTTCGTTTCTTACATCAATGTTGGATTGATTCTCGGCATTGGCTTCAGGAGCAGCCATTGCTCTTGGATGAGCTCGTTCTCGAGGTAGTCTGATTCTTCTTCTGCTCTCTCCTTGAACCTTACGTGCTTCCCTTTGTCTGCAGACACATGAATGCATCTCTTAGGCAAACAGAAACCAAACATAGTCACAAGAGGACAAAGAAAACTCAAAAAACTTTACCTCCTAAACTCTTCATCTCGTTTCCTGGCATCAATCTCTTTACTTGGAGGATACTTAGGTAGATCAGAAGGTTCACATGGAAATGGCTTTGTCATGAAGAACTGTACAGCAAAAAAACAAATCAGCCATAGAAGTTTGAACCATGATCACGCCTAAAGACTCAAAGTAGGCCTGCGGATTTTGTCCAAACCGAACCAAAATTTTTGGTTTTTGGTTTGGTTACGGTTTTGAGTTCGGTTTAGTGCAGTGGAGTTTTGAAAAATAATTAGGTTTTCGGTTCGGTTTTCAATTTAAAAATAAATAAATAAATAACCGAAAATAATCGAATAACCAAACTAACTGAAATGACGAAAATAAATATCCTAATTTTAAATAAAATTATACTAAATTCTAACAGAGACAAAAGAAACGGCTATTTGCGGAAATAAAATTAAAAACCAAAACTAACCGAAAACTAAAACCAATTTTTTCGGTTTATTTCGGTCGGATTGTGGCTGAACTGAACTACCCGAAACCAAAATTTCCCAACCCGAACTAACCGAATCCGCAGGGCTACTCAAAAGGCTCAAACTTATCACTGTAAAGAAACTTACATCACTCATCAACGCATCTGAAGCTGTCTGACGCTCAGAAGGATCAATAGCAAGAAGCGTATCAAGCAAAGAAAGCGCCTGAGGAGAGAAATCTTTGAAAACCTCTCTCACTTTTCTTTTGAACTGAGGCAAAGGCTTGTGATGAGCATGCCTCTGATGAGAAGGAAGCCTAATCTTCCTCCAATACTCTTCAGAAGGCGATCCGCACAGCTTATATATCCTATGCAACTGCTCCACCTCGTTGCGACCAGGCATGATCGGTCTACCTGATAACAACTCGGCTAAAATGCAGCCTGCGCTCCACAGATCAATACCTACGTTATACTCTTCGACACCGTGAAGAAGCTCAGGTGCTCTGTACCATAAAGTAACAACCCGGTTCGTCATCCTTTGCCTTTTAGTGGCGTCGTAAAACGTCGCCAGACCGAAGTCGCCTATCCTAAGAACTCCTCCATCGTCTATAAGAAGGTTTGATCCTTTAATGTCACGGTGGAGAACTCCTCTGTTGTGGCAGTGTTCGAGCCCCGAGAGGAGTTGCTTCATGTAGCATTTAACCTGAAAAAACGTAGCTATTATTACCAACACGTGTTACGGATAATTATGCTATTACAAACTATGAGTTTCTGACCTGTTGCTCGGTGAATGTTATGTCCGGGCTTGCAGCTAGACCAGCTAGATCATGATGCATGTAACGGAACACCAAGTATAAACTATTCGACATCCTTGAAGTAACCAAACCTTCTAGTTTAATGACATTGGGATGATCTAATCTTCTCAAGATCAGAATCTCTCTAGCCATGAATCTCAAACTCTCACGTTCCAGAACATCGCATCTCACTTTCTTTAATGCTACTATACTTCCTGTTAATGAATCTCTCGCCTTGTACACGTTACTATACGTTCCTGATCCAATCTACACACATAAAGCAACAGACTTTAACTACCCAATGGCAGAGAACAGAGCACAAAAACAGAGTTTTTATCTACACACACAAAGCAACAGACTTTAATTACACAACATCATGCCAAAGAACAGAACACATAAACAGAGTTTTTCTGTTCTCCACACAAAGCAAACAGACTTTTGTAACCCAATATCATGCCAAACAAAGAACAGAACACAAAACAGAGTTGTTCTGTTCTACACACAAAGCAAACAGACTTTAATAACCCAATATCATGCCAAAGAACAGAACACAAAAACAGAGTTGTTCTGTTCTACACACAAAGCAACAGACTTTAACAACCCAAAGAACAGAGCACAAAAACAGAGTTTTTTTTTTATCTTTACCTTCTCAATCTTCTCAAAGGAATCAGCTTTTCTTGGAAGCCATCCGTTTAGAGCTTCACCGCAGACTTCAGACAGCCACGGTGGCCATCCGGCAGCAACTTGCTCACCGAGCAAGTTCTTTGGTGGGTTGCTACGTCTCGGGTCAGGCTTACTAGACCTTCTTCTTTCGCCTCTAGGTTTCCTCTCTCTGGTGCCATTCTCTTCCTTGTGATTCTTCACAACCTCCTCACTAGTAGAAGCAGAGGCGGCAGCAACAACAACACTAGTAGTCTGTGTGGTGGTTTCGGTTTTAGTCACGGAGACATTGTTTACTTCCTTACGATTAGACTCGATCCTCGAGCTAACTGATCCTGGCGATCCGGGTCGACCCAATACACAACCCATCTCTCATCAAACTAACCTTCATTTGCTCAACATGGTTTCTAAAAAAAGAGATCTCTTTTGAATCAAACTTTTAACTGAAACACACACACATAATTGGACAATTCAAATCCCAGCAAGTGTTTCATATCGAGAATCAGATTTCAAAATTTGGAGAAAGTTACTTACTTTATGATCGAGGAGGAGTGAAATTGGAGACCCAGATGGTCAAATCTGAAACTTGAACAGACAAGAACCTAGTTTTTCAGACAGGATGATGTAAGGTTGTGGAGACAAGTCAAAAGATCTGAAAAAAAAAACTTGTTTAGAGAGATAGAAAGCTGACTCAACACTCAACAGAAAGAGGACAACAAACAGATGGATCAATGAGAGATTTTTCAAAATTTTCACAAAGAGAAAAGGGATATGTGACGCTCAGAAGATTTAAAAAATCAAACCTTTAAAGCACAAAAAAAAAAGGAAAGATAAATCAATTAAGGCTATGGAGACAAAAGGCAAGGTGATACATACCACCAATTACACTAGAGTGGAAGAGCATTAATAAGAAAAAAAAGGAAAGAGAACCAACCTTCTGAGTAAGAATCTGAAGAACAAGGGATTGGTTGAACTGCTTTTTTTTAGTTACTCCAAAACTAATGTTTTGTTTTTCTTGTTTGGCGTTTGAATCAGACAAGAAAAAGGAATAAAGAGAAACAGACGAAAGATCTGTTGTCTGTGTTTTAATACGTGTAATTGTTTTTGGACGCAACAGGTCAAAAGGCTCAAAGTTACTACTCTTCAGCCCCCACCAACCTTAGAGTGACCACTATTTAATATTTTACTGGTCCTCTGTTCTCTCCTTCTTTTTAATTTGTAGACCATAAAGTTTTGGTTGAATTAAAGTGTGTTTTTCTTTTAAAACATTCCATTCACAGTCTCATTTTTAATGTAGGATCTAATGGTGCTACAGAAGTGGATGTTTTTTTCAGTGACAATGGTCAAATATATGAAAAGAATAGCTTGAGCTATAGTATAGTTGGTCAAACAATATTAGTTTAAACATAAGAAAACAATATTTGGTAGACATCCACCTAATATGTTGGAATGAATCACTAAAATAATACCATGATTTTAATAAAGTTAAAATGGGAATTATAAAAGAAGAATAATTATGATATGTATAATGAGAGTTTACTTCATCTCTCCAATCAAAGAAGTTCCTTTATCAAGACTCTTTTGTAAACCAAACAAGGAACAAAAGCTCAGAAACTTGTGATTGCTCCTGTCCAAACCATTTTTGGTTTTCTCTGATT
This sequence comes from Brassica napus, assembly GCF_020379485.1. Lineage (NCBI taxonomy): Eukaryota > Viridiplantae > Streptophyta > Magnoliopsida > Brassicales > Brassicaceae > Brassica > Brassica napus. Next base: position 29,683,054 of record NC_063434.1, on the reverse strand, counting down.
TAATTAAATGAAAGCTTCGTATACTTTATGTATTTATTCATTCCAACGATGCTAACTTACAATATTTTTGTTATCTTCTAGACAATAGTCACAATACATTTTTATGATTCGTAACATCAACTTGTGTTTTAAGAAACAGTCAGTAAGGTTTTTAAGAAGGTTTGAAAAGCAAATCAAAGAATCACAGATGGCTGCGTTTATAAAAAGGGCTTTTCCACCTTATGGGCCCAAGAGAATGATTTAGCTTGGCCCATTCTGGTCTTTCTTTCACTTTGTTGTGTGAATAGAGTAGCTTCCCTAGTGCTTTGTTTTTTCCTCACTATTATACTCACTCCGTTTAAAAAAAATTATATGATGTTTTATTTCAAAATATATGATGTTTTGAGATTTTAAAGTTAACTTAAACTTTATTAGAAAGTGTTCAGCCAATAAAATTTTACGGTCTTTTTATAATTGGTTAAAAATTTTTAAAATTAGATCTTTAAAAATATTATTTAGAAAAATATAATTTTCTTAATTTCTGTGCATTAAGCCAAAACATCATATATTATGAAATAAATGGAGTACTATATTTCACCAGTTATACTACATATTTTTTAAGTGATTGGTTCATTGCTTGATTATCTGAAGGACAAGAAACAAGAGTATTGCCTAAACAGCATCATTAACCTGACCAATCAACAAGGACGAGGGGGGGGGGGGGGGGGGGGTTTAGGGATTAGAGATAGCTCTTATCACTAGAAACAGACGAGTTCAAGACATCCAAGCAATTTATGCCAGCACAATGCTGCAACGTGCACATTACATAAAAAAACATCATGATTGAGTTGACAAGGAGATGACTATAACTTCAAACTATTTTAAGCCCTTGTATATTTTTCTTAGAGAATTGTCCATTATATAAATCTTTTAAATTATTATATATTTATATATATATCTTCTCAAAGTTGTTACTAATTTTCTATTGGTTGAATGCCTTCAAACTTAGTTACTATTGGTTTTTAAAGTTATTAAGATTAAAGTTTAAGACAGAGATCAAAAAAAAAAAATGACTATAAAATTATGGGAAGTTTACTCAAACATTACATATTTTAGGACAATTGACTAGAATCATACAAATCTTTTTTTAATTACTGCCATTTTTTATATCAAGTGTGCCTTTTTTCCGTTACGAGAAAAATGTATTTACAAGAATGTCATTACCTTTTAATGCCACATAATCAAAAATTTGGCGCCACGTAGGAATTCGGTTCTGTGTTTTTATTAAGTCAGCTGTAAAGCGTTATATACGTCGTTATAGTTGAGTTATTGCTACGTTGCGGCTGAATTAAGCGGCTGAATTAAGCGGCTGACTTAAGAGAAAACATCTGACTTAAGAACATAAATGAGCCGTTAGTTACAGCTGATTTACAGAAATCTGGCTGATTTATGGGATAACGGTTGACTTATGTACACAAGTTACGACTGACTTATACATCGACGGTTTGATTTCTGGAATATTTGGCTGAGTTGTAGTTAAGACACAGCTGAGTTATGTTTCCACGGCTGAGTTAATGAACATCGACGGGCTGATGTGGATAATTAATTAATGACGTGGATTTATTGTTTTAAAATAAACTAACCAAAGACCGTTATTGTCATTTACTAGAGGTATACAAATATTTTAATAATTTAAAAAGATGTATAACACTCTAGTCATAAACCAACTTTTCAATAACATTCTAGTAATTTTCTCTAAAATTATTAGATGTAATAACCATTTATTATTAATTTAAATAAAAGTCAGGAGTATAGTATACAATGGTGTCATGCTAATTTTTTTTTTGAAAAGGACGAGGGGGGGGGGGGGGGGGGGGGGCGGTTAAGATGAGCAAATGTACAACATCACAAGATTCAACATGGAGCCTTTGTTGTCTCCGTTTTTCAAGAAAATAATTATTTTATAGCAGTTATTTCATTGATTTAGGGAGTATTATGAAGTTTTACTAAATTAATTGATAAACAAATTATAACGATTCTCATATACCATGAAAATGAGCTTAAAATACATTAATACAAATGTAGAATATGGTTAGAAATTTTAAAACAACACTAAAGATTATTGGCTTCAGTATATAAAGTATTTACCATAAACTCAATATTTTCGAAGGGTTAACACATGGATTTTGAGAAAATTTCAAAAATTATGACAATATTGTTTTAATGCATAGTTGCATCCTGCACTAACATATAATAATGTTCAAAGAGGTTTGGAGCCTTTTTTGTCTCCGTTATTCAAGAAATAGTTATTTCATCGATCTAGGAAGTATTATGAAGTTTTACTAAATTAATTGATACACAAATTATAACGATTCCCATATACCAATACCAATGTAGAATGTAGTTAGAAATTTTAAAACAACACTAAAGATCATAGGATTCAGTATATAAAGTATTTACCAAAAACTCAATATTTTCGAAGGGACACATGGATTTTGAGAAAATTTCAAAAAATATGACAATATTGTTTTAATGCATAGTCGCATCCTGCACCAACATATGATGATGTTCAAAGAGGTTTGGAGCCTTTGTTGTCTCCTTTTTTCAAGAAAATAATTATTTTATAGTAGTTATTTCATTGATTTAGGGAGTATTATGAAGTTTTACTAAATTAATTGATAAACAAATTATAACGATTCTCATATACCATTAAAATGAGCTTAAAATACATTAATACGAATGTCGAATGTGGTTAGAAATTTTAAAACAACACTAAAGATCATAGGCTTCAGTATATAAAGTATTTACCAAAAACTCAATATTTTCGAAGGGGTAAACACATGGATTTTCAGAAAATTTCAAAAAATATGACAATATTGTTTTAATACATAGTTGCATCCTGCACTAATATATGATGATGTTCAAAGAGGTTTGGAGCCTTTGTTGTCTCCGTTATTCAAGAAAATAGTTATTTCATCGATTTAGGAAGTATTATGAAGTTTTACTAAATTAATTGATAAACAAATTATAACGATTCCTACATACCATCAAAAAGAGCTTAAAATACATTAATACCAATGTAGAATGTGGTTAGAAATTTTAAAACAACACTAAAGATCATAGGCTTCAGTATATAAAGTATTTACCAAAAACGCAATATTTCGAAGGGGTTAACACAGGGATTTTGAGAAAATTTCAAAAAATATGACAATATTGTTTTAATGCATAGTTGCATCCTGCACCAACATATGATGATGTTCAAAGAGGTTTGGAGCCTTTGTTGTCTCCGTTTTTCAAGAAAATAATTATTTTATAGTAGTTATTTCATTGATCTAGGGAGTATTATGAAGTTTTACTAAATTAATTGATAAACAAATTATAACGATTCTCATATACCATGAAAATGAGCTTAAAATACATTAATACAAATGTAGAATATGGTTAGAAATTTTAAGACAACCCTAAAGATTATTGGCATCAGTATATAAAGTATTTACCAAAAACTCAATATTTTCGAAGGGGTTGTTAACACATGGATTTTGAGAAAATTTCAAAAAATATGACAATATTGTTTTAATGCATAGTTGCATCCTGCACTAATATATGATGATGTTCAAAGAGGTTTGGAGCCTTTGTTGTCTCCGTTATTCAAGAAATAGTTATTTTATCGATTTAGGAAGTATTATGAAGTTTTACAAAATTAATTGATAAACAAATTATAAAGATTCCCATATACCATGAAAAAGAGCTTAAAATACATTAAGACCAATGTAGAATGTGGTTAGAAATTTTAAAACAACACTAAAGATCATAGACTTCAGTATATAAAGTATTTACCAAAAACTCAATATTTTCGAAGGGGTTAACACATGGATTTTGAGAAAATTTCTAAAAATATGACATAATTGTTTTAATGCATAGTTGAATCCTGCACCAACATATGATGATGTTCAAAGAGGTTTGGAGCCTTTGTTGTCTCCGTTTTTCAAGAAAATAATTATTTTATAGTAGTTATTTCATTGATTTAGGGAATATTATGAAGTTTTACTAAATTAATTGATAAACAAATTATAACGATTCTCATATACCTTGAAAATGACCTTAAAATACATTAATACAAATGTAGAATATTGTTAGAAATTTTAAAACAACACTAAAGATTATTGGCTTCAGTATATAAAGTATTTACCAAAAACTCAATCTTTTCGAAGGGGTTAACACATGGATTTTGAGAAAATTTCAAAAAATATGAAAATATTGTTTTAATGCATAGTTGCATCCTGCACTAACATATGATGATGTTCAAAGAGGTTTGGATCCTTTGTTGTCTCCGTTATTCAAGAAATAGTTATTTCATCGATTTAGGAAGTATTATGAAGTTTTACAAAATTAATTGATTAACAAATTATAACGATTCTCATATACCATGAAAAAGAGCTTAAAATACATTAATACCAATGTAGAATGTGGTTAGAAATTTTAAAACAACACTAAAGATCATAGGCTTCGGTATATAAAGTATTTACCAAAAACTCAATATTTTCGAAGGGGTTAACACATGGATTTTGAGAAAATTTCAAAAAATATGACAATATTTTTTTAATGCATAGTTGCATCCTGCACTAACATAAGATGATGTTCAAAGAGGTTTGGAGCCTTTGTTGTCTCCGTTATTCAAAAAATTGTTATTTCATCGATTTAGGAAGTATTATGAAGTTTTACTAAATTAATTGATAAACAAATTATAACGATTCCCATATACCATGAAAAAGAGCTTAAAATACATTAATATCAATGTAGAATGTGGTTAGAAATTTTAAAACAACACTAAAGATCATAGGCTTCAGTATATAAAGTATTTACCAAAAACTCAATATTTTCGAAGGGGTTAAACACATGGATTTTGAGAAAATTTCAAAAAATATGACAATATTGTTTTAATGCATAGTTGCATACTGCACCAACATATGATGATGTTCAAAGAGGTTTGGAGCCTTTGTTGTCTCCGTTTTTCAAGAAAATAATTATTTTATATTAGTTATTTCATTGATTTAGGGAGTATTATGAAGTTTTACTAAATTAATTGATAAACAAATTATAACGATTCTCATATACCATGAAAATGAGCTTAAAATACATTAATACAAATGTAGAATATGGTTAGAAATTTTAAGATAACCCTAAAGATTATTGGCTTCAGTATATAAAGTATTTACCAAAAACTCAATATTTTCGAAGGGGTTGTTAACACATGGATTTTGAGAAAATTTCAAAAAATATGACAATATTGTTTTAATGCATAGTTGCATCCTGCACTAATATATGATGATGTTCAAAGAGTTTTGGAGCCTTTGTTGTCTCCGTTATTCAAGAAATAGTTATTTCATCGATTTAGGAAGTATTATGAAGTTTTACAAAATTAATTGATAAACAAATTATAAAGATTCCCATATACCATGAAAAAGAGCTTAAAATACATTAAGACCAATGTAGAATGTGGTTAGAAATTTTAAAACAACACTAAAGATCATAGACTTCTGTATATAAAGTATTTACCAAAAACTCAATATTTTCGAAGGGGTTAACACATGGATTTTGAGAAAATTTCTAAAAATATGACATAATTGTTTTAATGCATAGTTGAATCCTGCACCAACATATAATGATGTTCAAAGAGGTTTGGAGCCTTTGTTGTCTCCGTTTTTCAAGAAAATAATTATTTTATAGTAGTTATTTCATTGATTTAGGGAATATTATGAAGTTTTACTAAATTAATTGATAAACAAATTATAAAGATTCTCATATACCTTGAAAATGACCTTAAAATACATTAATACAAATGTAGAATATTGTTAGAAATTTTAAAACAACACTAAAGATTATTGGCTTCAGTATATAAAGTATTTACCAAAAACTCAATCTTTTCGAAGGGGGTTAACACATGGATTTTGAGAAAATTTCAAAAGATATGGCAATATTGTTTTAATGCATAGTTGCATCCTGCACTAACATATGATGATGTTAAAAGAGGTTTGGATCCTTTGTTGTCTCCGTTATTCAAGAAATAGTTATTTCATCGATTTAGGAAGTATTATGAAGTTTTACAAAATTAATTGATAAACAAATTATAACGATTCTCATATACCATGAAAAAGAGCTTAAAATACATTAATACCAATGTAGAATGTGGTTAGAAATTTTAAAACAACACTAAAGATCATAGGCTTCGGTATATAAAGTATTTACCAAAAACTCAATATTTTCGAAGGGACACATGGATTTTGAGAAAATTTCAAAAAATATGACAATATTTTTTTAATGCATAGTTGCATCCTGCACTAACATAAGATGATGTTCAAAGAGGTTTGGAGCCTTTGTTGTCTCCGTTATTCAAAAAGTAGTTATTTCATCGATTTAGGAAGTATTATGAAGTTTTACTAAATTAATTGATAAACAAATTATAACGATTCCGATATACCATGAAAAAGAGCTTAAAATACATGAATACCAATGTAGAATATGGTTAGAAATTTTAAAACAACACTAAAGATCACAGGCTTCAGTATATAAAGTATTTACCAAAAACTCAATATTTTTGTAGGGGTTAGCCCATAGATTTTGAGAAAATTTCAAAAAATATGACAATATTTTTTTAATGCCTAGTTGGATCCTGCACTAACATATGATGATGTTCAAAGAGCTTTGGAGCTTTTGTCGTCTCCGTTTATCATGAAAATAATAACTTTATAGTGGTTATTCCATCGATTTAGGGAGTATTATGAAGTTTTATTAAATTATTTGATAAAAACAATTGAAAGATGCTCATTTACCATGAAAAAGAGTTTAGCATACATTAACACAAATGTAGAATATGGTAGAAATTTTTAAACAACACTAAAGATTATAGGCTTCAGTATATAAAGTATTTACCAAAATCTCAATATTTTCGTAGGGGTTAGCCCATAGATTTTGAGAAAATTTCAAAAAATATGACAATATTGTTTTAATGCCTAGTTGCATCCTGCACTAACATATGATGATGTTCAAAGAGGTTTGGAGCCTTTGTCCTCTCTGTTTATCAAGAAAATAATAAATTTATAGTGGTTATTCCATCGATTTAGGGAGTATTATGAAGTTTTATTAAATTAATTGATAAAAACAATTAAACGATGCTCATTTACCATGAAAAATAGTTTATCATACATTAATACAAATGTTGAATATGGTTAAATTTTTTAAAACTACACTAAAGATTATTGGATTCAGTATATAAAGTATTTACCAAAAACTCAATATTTTCGTAGGGGTTAGCACATAGATTTTGAGAAAATTTCAAAAAATATGAAAATATTGTGTTAATGCCTAGTTGCATCCTGCACTAACATATTATGATGTTCAAAGAGGTTTGGAGCCTTTGTCGTCTCCGTTTTTAAAGAGAATAGTTATTTTATAGTGGTTATTTCATCGATTTAGGGAGTATTATGATATTTTACTAAATTAATTGATAAAAACAATTAAACGATGCTCATTTACCATGAAAAATAATTTATCATAGATTAATACAAATTTTGAATATGGTTAAAAATTTTAAAATTACACTAAAGATTATTGGATTCAGTATATAAAGTATTTACCAAAAACTCAATATTTTCGTAGGGGTTAGCACATAGATTTTGAGAAAATTTCAAAAAATATGAAAATATTGTGTTAATGCCTAGTGGCATCCTGCACTAACATATGATGATGTTCAAAGAGGTTTGGAGCCTTTGTCGTCTCCGTTTATCATGAAAATAATAATTTTATAGTGGTTATTCCATCGATTTAGGGGGTATTATGAAGTTTTATTAAATTATTTGATAAAAACAATTGAACGATGCTCATTTACCATGAAAAAGTGTTTAGCATACATTAATACATATGTAGAATATGGTAGAAATTTTAAAACAACACTAATGATTATAAGCTTCAGTATATAAAGTATTTACCAAAAACTCAATATTTTCATAGGGGTTAACACATAGATTTTGAGAAAATTTCAAAAAATATGAAAATATTGTGTTAATTCCTAGTTGCATCCTGCACTAACATATGATGATGTTCAAAGAGGTTTGGAGCCTTTGTCGTCTCCGTTTATCAAGAAAATAATAATTTTATAGTGGTTATTCCATCGATTTATGGAGTATTATGAAGTTTTATTAAATTATTTGATAAAAACAATTGAACGATGCTCATTTACCATGAAAAAGTGTTTAGCATACATTAATACAGATGTAGAATATGGTAGAAATTTTAAAACAACACTAAAGATTATAGGCTTTAATATATAAGGTATGTACCAAAAACTCAATATTTTTGTAGGGATTAGCCCATAGATTTTGAGAAAATTTCAAAAAATATGACAATATTGTTTTAATGCCTAGTTGCATCCTGCACTAACATATGATTATGTTCAAAGAGGTTTATAGCCTTTGTTGTCTCCGTTTTTAAAGAGAATAGTGATTTTATAGTGGTTATTTCATCGATTTAGGGAGTATTATGAAGTTTTACTAAATTAATTGATAAAAACAATAAAACGATGCTCATTTACCATGAAAAATAGTTTATCATACATTAATAAAAATGTAGAATATGGTAGAAATTTTAAAACAATACTAAAGATTATAGGCTTTAATATATAAGGTATGTACCAAAAACTCAATATTTTAGTAGAGGTTAGCCCATAGATTTTGAGAAAATTTCAAAAAATATGACAATATTGTTTTAATGCCTAGTTGCATCCTGCACTAACATATGATTATGTTCAAAGAGGTTTATAGCCTTTGTTGTCTCCTTTTTTAAAGAGAATAGTGATTTTATAGTGGTTATTTCATCGATTTAGGGAGTATTATGATGTTTTACTAAATTAATTGATAAAAACAATTAAACGATGCTCATTTACCATGAAAAATAGTTTATCATACATTAATACAAATGTTGAATATGGTTAAAAATTTAAAAACTACACTAAAGATTATTGGATTCAGTATATAAAGTATTTACCAAAAACTCAATATTTTCGTAGGGGTTAGCACATAGATTTTGAGAAAATTTCATAAAATATGAAAATATTGTGTTAATGCCTAGTTGCATCCTGCACTAACATATGATGATGTTCAAAGAGGTTTGGAGCCTTTGTCGTCTCCGTTTATCATGAAAATAATAATTTTATAGTGGTTATTCCATCGATTTAGGGAGTATTATGAAGTTTTATTAAATTATTTGATAAAACAATTGAACGATGCTTATTTACCATGAAAAAGTGTTTAGCATACATTAATACAGATGTAGAATATGGTAGAAATTTTAAAACATCACTAAAGATTATAAGCTTCAGTATATAAAGTATTTACCAAAAACTCAATTTTTTTGTAGGGGTTACCCATAGATTTTGAGAAAATTTCAAAAAATATGACAATATTGTTTTAATGCCTAGTTGCATCCTGCACTAACATATGAATGTTCAAAGAGGTTTGGAGCCTTTGTCCTCTCTGTTTATCAAGAAAATAATAAATTTATAGTGGTTATTCCATCGATTTAGGGAGTATTATGAAGTTTTACTAAATTAATTGATAAAAACAATTTAACGATGCTCATTTACCATGAAAAAGAGTTTACCATACATTAATACAAATGGAGAATATGGTAGAAATTTTAAAACAACACTAAAGATTATAGGCTTCAGTTTATAAAGTATTTACCAAAAACTCAATATTTTTGTAGGGGTTAGCCCATAGATTTTGAGAAAATTTCAAAAAATATGACAATATTGTTTTAATGCCTATTTGCATCCTGCACTAACATATGATGATGTTCAAAGAGGTTTGGAGCCTTTTTCCTCTCCGTTTATCAAGAAAATAATAATTTTATAGTGGTTATTCCATCGATTTAGGAAGTATTATGAAGTTTTACTAAATTAATTGATAAACACAATTAAACGATGCTCATTTACCATGAAAAAGAATTTATCATACATTAATACAAATGTAGAATATGGTAGAAATTTTAAAACAACACTAAAGATTATAGGCTTTAATATATATGGTATGTACCAAAAACTCAATATTTTAGTAGAGGTTAGCCCATAGATTTTGAGAAAATTTCAAAAAATATGACAATATTGTTTTAATGCCTAGTTGCATCCTGCACTAACAAATGATTAAGTTCAAAGAGGTTTGGCGCCTTTGTTGTCTCCGTTATTTAAGAAATAGTTATTTCATCGATTTAGGAAATATTGTGAAGTTTTACTAAATTAATTGATATACAAATTATAATGATTCTCATATACCATGAATAAGAGGTTAAAATACATGAATACCAATGTAGAATGTGGTTAGAAATTTTAAAACAACACAAAAGATCATAGGCTTCAGTATATAAAGTATTTACCAAAAACTCAATATTTTCGAAGGGGTACAAATGGATTTTGAGAAAATTTCTAAAAATATGACATAATTGTTTTAATGCATAGTTGAATCCTGCACCAACATATGATGATGTTCAAAGAGGTTTGGAGCATTTGTTGTCTCCGTTTTTCAGGAAAATAATTATTTTATAGTAGTTATTTCATTGATTTAGTGAGTATTATGAAGTTTTACTAAATTAATTGATAAAAAATTATAACTATTCTCATATACAATGAATATGAACTTAAAATACATTAATACAAATGTAGAATGTGGTTAGAAATTTTAAAACAACACTAAAGATTATAGGCTTATGTATTAAAATATTTACCAAAAACTCAATATTTTCGATGGGGTTAACACATGGATTTTGAGAAAATTTCAAAAAATATGAAAATATTGTTTTAATGCATAGTTGTATCCTGCACTAACATATGATGATGTTCAAAGAGGTTTGGAGCCTTTGTTGTCTCCGTTTTTTAAGAAAATAATTATTTTATAATAGTTATTTCATTGATTTAGGGAGTATTATGAAGTTGTACTAAATTAATTGATAAATAAATTATAGCGATTCTCATATAGCATGAAAATGAGCTTAAAATACATTAATACAAATGTAAAATATAGTTAGAAATTTTAAAACAACACTAAAGATTATTGGCTTCAGTATATAAAGTATTTACCAAAGACTCAATATTTTCGAAGGGTAACACACATGGATTTTGAGAAAATTTCAAAAAATATGACAATATTTTTTTAATGCATAGTTGCATCTTGCACCAACATATGATGATGTTCAAAGAGGTTTGGAGCCTTTGTTGTCTTTGTTATTCAAGAAATAGTTATTTTATCGATTTAGGAAGTATTATGAAGTTTTACTAAATTAATTGATAAACAAATTATAACGATTCCCATATACCATGAAAAAGAACTTAAAATAAATTAATACCACTGTAGAATATGGTTAGAAATTTTAAAACAACACTAAAGATCATAGGCTTCAGTATATAAAGTATTTTCTAAAAACTCAATATTTTCAAAGAGGTTAACACATGGATTTTGAGAAAATTTCCAAAAATATGACAATATTGCTTTAATGCATAGTTGCATCATGCACAACATATGATGATGTTCAAAGAGGTTTGGAGCATTTTATGTCTCTTTTTTTCAAGAAAATAATTATTTTATAGTAGTTATTTCATTGATTTAGTGAGTATTATGAAGTTTAACTAAATTAATTGATAAAAAATTATAACGATTCTCATATACCATGAAAATGAGTTTAAAATACATTAATACAAATGTAGTATGTGGTTAGAAATTTTAAAACAACACTAAAGATTATAAGCTTATATATATAAATATTTACCAAAAACACAATATTTTCGAAGGGGTTAACACATGGATTTTCAGAAAATTTCAAAAAAAATGAAAATGTTGTTTTAATGCATAGTTGTATCCTGCACTAACATATGATGATGGTGAAATAGGTTTGGAGCTTTTGTTGTCTCCGTTTTTCAAGAAAATAATTATTTTATAATTGTTATTTCATTGATTTAGTGAGTATTGTGAAGTTTCACTAAATTAATTGATAAACAAATTATAACGATCTTATATACCATGAAAATGAGCTTAAAATACATTAATACAAATGTAGAATATGGTTAGAAATTTTAAACCATCACTAAAGATTATTGGCTTCAGTTTATAAAATATTTACCAAAAACTCAATATTTTCGAAGGGGTTAACACATGGATTTTGAGAAAATTTCAAAAAATATGACAATATTTTTTTAATGCATAGTTGCATCCTGCACCAACAAATGATGATGTTCAAAGAGGTTTAGAGCATTTGTTGTCTCCGTTATTCTAGAAATAGTTATTTCATCGATTTAGGGAGTATTATGAAGTTTTACTAAATTAATAGATAAAAAAATTAGGGATTTTTGCAAAATTGACCTACAACTTAAAGTCAAACACAAAACTAACCTTTTTTTTTTTTGAAAATTGGTTTTGCCCTATTCACCCCACAAGTTCAAATAATTTACGAAAATGCCATCAATTTTTTTTTTTTTTTTTTCGAAAATGACATTTTTACTCTCTCACCCTCATCATCTTCAAGTAATTACAAGATTGCCATTGTCATCAATACCACAACCACCATGAACAACCAATTTGAAGCTTTTAATGCTCCCAAAATCGATTTACCCTTCTTCTTTTTCCATTCTTGTGAACTAAACACAACATATCTCTCACTTTCTCTCCACAATGAGCTAAAAAAACCCAAGATTTTTATTCTAAAATTTTTATGGTTCATAGAGTCATAGAAGCAAACGATTATGGGTGGGTGACTTCCGTTTGTGATTCTGTGTGCTTGGAGAAGCCTTATGTATGCTAAGGAACTTATCTCACCAATTTAAGGTATGACATCGAGTTTTTTTCCAGATCTGTTCGTGAGACGACTTACTTGGGAAGTCGTCTGGCTGTATACGACTTACCTTTCAGTCGTCTGGCTGTAGACGACTTACCTGGAAGTCGTCTGGTCAACGCAGGGGTTATTTTTGCAATTGACTTTGAAATCTGTAACCTGAGACGACTGAAAGTTAAGTCGTCTACTATTGTTTGGTTTCAAAAAAAATTCCAAAGAACCTAGACGACTTACATTTCAGTCGTCATAGGTTAGTTTTGCATTTGACTGGATAATTTCAGAAGTTTGACTTCCCCAGACGACTTACATTTCAGTCGTCTGGCGAAAATTAAAATAATAATATTTTTTTAAAGTAAACGACTTACAATTAAGTAGTCATAGGTTAGTTTTGCAATTGAAAAAAAAACTTCAAGATTTAATTATACACAGACGACTTATAATTCAGTCGTCCACCAGACGACTTAATTGTAAGTCGTCCAGGATTTTTTTCCGAGATTCTGGTCAAACCTCGTAAATCCTGGACGACTTACATTTCAGTCGTCTCGTGGACGACTGAATTATAAGTCGTCTGTATATAATTAAATCTTGAAGTTTTTTTTTTCAATTGCAAAACTAACCTATGACGACTTAACTGTAAGTCGTCTACTTTTAAAAAAATATTATTATTTTAATTTTCACTAGACGACTGAAATGTAAGTCGTCCAAAAAGTCAAACTTCTGAAATAATCCAGTCAAATGCAAAACTAACCTCTGACGACTGAAATGTAAGTCGTCTAGCTTTTTTGGAGTTTTTTTTTAACCAAACAATAGTAGACGACTTAACTTTCAGTCGTCCGAAATAACAGATTTCAAAGTCAATTGCAAAAATAACCTCTGCGTTGACCAGACGACATATAGTTTAGTCGTCTAGACAACTTAGATTGAAGTCGTCCGCGTCTTCTCCACTAGTTTTTAAGTCTTCTACGTTAGTTTTTGAATAACTTGTATTTTTAAGAGTGATAAGTAACTTCAAGATATGTAAAACTCATATTTACAAAATATGTTCTCTCCCTTAGTTTTACTAAATTTGACTAAGTTTTTCAATGCAAACTTATAAAAAATATGATATGCTTTGACTAGTTACTATTGTTTGTTTCCATCTCTTACCAACATTCTTGTTTATTAAGATGAGAAAAAGGCCATTGGAGTTTATTATTGCATATGAGAGATCCAAAGATAAGAAAAAGGCTACTGAAGTCTATTATTTCATTGATTTGTAAATGTGTAAACACATTGTTAGCACATTTAATACATCTTGGAAAACATTATTACTGATTTTACAAAAAATTCACAACTAAAAGAGTATACATGCAATTCACAAAACAGACCACAAACAAAACTATTATAGATCATTCATCTACAAAGACAAGCTTGGATTCCACTTGAGTAGACAAGACCAGACAACTTTTAAGAAGTCCAGACGACTTCTAAGAAGTCCAGACGACTTCCAGGAAGTTCAGACGACTTTGCCAGAAGACTTTTAGGAAGTTCAGACGACTTCCAGACGACTTTACAGGAAGTCCAGACGACTTTTAGGAAGTCCAGACGACTTCCAGACGACTTCCAGACGACTAACAAGTAAGTCGTCCCAGAAGTCTTCCAGATCTGAAAAACCTGCATATTAAATCCAGATCTGAAAAACCTGCATATTCAAAAACGTTCAAATGGCTTAAAAACAGAAAAAATGAGTGGAAGATTAGATAAATCTACCTTTACAGAACACACAAAAATACATATCTAAAAATAATAGATCTACCTTTAAATTAGTGGAAGATGAGTACCATCTAATTAAAAACCTGCAAAAAAAAATAGATTAGTAACAAAGACATGAGACAAAATTGAAAAATTCATATAAAGTTTGGTGTTTTCAAGACAAAGAGATTAGAGTGGGTTTGGAGAGTTTTAGTTTGGGAAAAAAGTAAGAACTTTATACAACAAGAAGTTACCAAATGAAGAAAAATCAGACATAAGAACTTACCAAAACGCTCAGAAAAATCCAGACGACTTCCTGGAAACTTCCTAGAAGTCCAGACGACTTCCTAGAAGTCCAGACGACTTCCTGGAAGTCCAGACGACTTCCTGGAAGTCCAGACGACTTCCTGGAAGCCCAGACGACTTTGTCAGAAGACTTCCAAGAAGTTCACACGACTTCCAGACGACTTCCAGACGACTAACAGGTAAGTCGTCCCAGAAGTCTTCCAGATCTGAAAAACCTGCACATCAAATCCAGATCTAAAAAACCTGCATATCCAAAAACGTTCAAATGACTTAAAAATAGAGAAAATGAGTGGAAGATTAGATAAATCTACATTTATAGAACACACAAAAATACATATCTAAAATTAATAGATCTTACTCTAAATTAGTGGAAGATGAGTACCATTTGATTAAAAACCTGCAAAAGAGATAGATTAGTAAGAAATACATGAGTCAAAACTGAAAAATTCATATAAAGTTTGGTGTTTTCAAGTCAAAGAGATTAGAGAGAGGTTGGAGAGTTTTAGAATGATGAACATTACATTTTTGTTGCAGCCATTTGAGAGGAGGAGAGAGAATGTGTAAATTTTTCTTTATATAGGGAGACAAAAAATCCAATTAGATTAAATATTTTTGACTCAGACGACTTCCTGGACGACTTACATTTCAGTCGTCTGGTGAAGAAATTAAAACAGACGACTTACATGTAAGTCGTCCAGAAGAGTTTAATATTTTTAGCGGGAAATTAAATATTTTTAGCGGGAAACTAAAATAGAAGACTTTCCAGACGACTTACAAGTAAGTCGTCTGGACGACTGAAATATACGTCGTCCGGGTAAATTATTCAACAGACGATTGAAATATAAGTCGTCCACACCCTAAACATAACCCCTAAACTTAATTATCTAATTAAACACTTCATAAAACCAAATCAAACTTGAAAAGTGTTTACTATACACAGAAATAAACACATATAGGTGAAAACTAATTTTTGAAAAAAACATTTTAGTTTTCCAAAATCTAACCCTAACAATACATACAATACTACAACATATGTTTGCCAAACTCCTAAACCAAAGTATTTCATGATTCACTACTTCCACTCATCTATCTTCAAAACAAATCAATTTTATCATATCTTAATTTATATCAGTTAAAACTGTTTATAATTACTTGATTTTTATTTTTTACGCATCAAAATATTTTTTTACAAGATTTATAAATTATTTTTAAAATAACTTGGTACCAGACGACTTACACTTCAGTCGTCCAGACGACTTCCAACATCTCAGACGACTCAGACGATTTACTGGGGCTATATTCGTAAAAATGGCTTCTGTTTTTTTGTTTGGTCACAAGGGGCTGAGCTGTAATTTCACTAGGCTTTTAGGTTAGTTTTGCATTTGATTCAAGTTTGGGTATAGGTTTGGGATTAAAATCAAGTTGTGGGTTAGTTTTGGCAAAAACCCCTTCTATAACGATTCCCATATACCATGAAAAAGAGCTTAAAATACATTAATACCAATGTAGAGTGTGGTTATAAATTTTAAAACAACACTAAAGATCATAGGCTTCAGTATATAAAGTATTTACCAAAAACTCAATATTTTCGAAGGGGTTAACACATGAATTTTGAGAAAATTTCAAAAAATATGACAATATTGTTTTAATGCATAGTTGCATCCTGCACTAACATATGATGATGTTCAAAGAGGTTTGGCGCCTTTGTTGTCTCCATTATTTAAGAAATAGTTATTTCATCGATTTAGGAAATATTATGAAGTTTTACTAAATTAATTGATAAACAAATTATAATGATTCTCATATACCATGAATAAGAGGTTAAAATACACTAATACCAATGTAGAATGTGGTTAGAAATTTTAAAACAACACTAAAGATCATAGGCTTCAGTATATAAAGAATTTACCAAAAACTCAATATTTTCGAAGGGGTTAACAAATGGATTTTGAGAAAATTTCTAAAAATATGACATAATTGTTTTAATGCACAGTTGAATCCTGCACCAACATATGATGATGTTCAAAGAGGTTTGGAGCCTTTGTTGTCTCCGTTTTTCAAGAAAATAATTATTTTATAGTAGTTATTTCATTTATTTAGGGAGTATTATGAAGTTTTACTAAATTAATTGATAAACAAATTATAATGATTCTCATATACCATGAAAATGACCATAAAATACATTAATACAAATGTAGAATATGGTTAGAAATTTTAAAACAACACAAAAGATTATTGGCTTCAGTATATAAAGTATTTACCAAAAACTCAATATTTTCGAAGGGGGTTAACACATAGATTTTGAGAAAATTTCAAAAAATATGACAATATTGTTTTAATGCATAGTTGCATCCTGCACGAACATATGATGATGTTCAAAGAGGTTTGCAGCCTTTGTTGTCTCCGTTATTCAAGAAATAGTTATTTCATTGATTTAGAAAGTATTATGAAGTTTTACAAAATTAATTTAAAACAAATTATAACGATTCTCATATACCATGAAAAGATCTTAAAAGACATTAATACCAATGTAGAATGTGGTTAGAAATTTTAAAACAACACTAAAGATCATAGGCTTCGGTATATAAAGTATTTACCAAAAACTCAATATTTTTGAAGGGGTTAACACATGGATTTTGAAAAAATTTCAAAAAATATGAAAATATTTTTTTAATGCATAGTTACATCCTGCACTAACATAAGATGATGTTCAAAGAGGTTTGGAGCCTTTGTTGTCTCCGTTATTAAAGAAATAGTTATTTCATCGATTTAGGAAGTATTATGAAGTTTTACTAAATTAATTGATAAACAAATTATAACGATTCCCATATACCATGAAAAAAGCTTAAAATACATTAATACCAATGTAGAATGTGGTTATAAATTTTAAAAGAGTATTTGTACTCCCTACACACAACTTCCCCCATATTTGCACTCCATTCCCTATTTCCCTTCAATTTTTTTCCCCCCATCACTACCATTTTCCCCCAATTCAAGGGTATTTCACTATTTTCAGTATATTGAGCTAATTTGCTCATTTTAAAACAACACTAAAGATCATAGGCTTCAGTATATAAAGTATTTACCAAAAACTCAATATTTTCGAAGGGGTTAACACATGGATTTTGAGAAAATTTCAAAAAATATGACAATATTGTTTTAATGCATAGTTTTATCCTGCACCAACATAAGATGATGTTCAAAAAGGTTTGGAGTCTTTGTTGTATCCGTTTTTCAAGAAAATAATTATTTTATAGTAGTTATATCATTGATTTAGGGAGTATTATGAAGTTTTACTAAATTAATTGATAAACAAATTATAACGATTCTCATATACCAAGAAAATGAGCTTAAAATACATTATTACAAATTTATAATATTGTTAGAAATTTTAAAACAACACTAAAGATTATTGGCTTCAGTATATAAAGTATTTACCAAAAACTCAATATTTTCGAAGGGGTTAACAGAGGGATTTTGAGAAAATTTCAAAAAATATGACAATATTGTTTTAATGCATAGTTGCATCTTGCACCAACATATGATGATGTTCAAAGAGGTTTGGAGCCTTTGTTGTCTCCGTTTTTCAGGAAAATAATTATTTTATAGTAGTTATTTCATTGATTTAGTGAGTATTATGAAGTTTTACTAAATTAATTGATAAAAAATTATAACGATTCTCATATACCATGAATATGAACTTAAAATACATTAATACAAATGTAGAATGTGGTTAGAAATTTTAAAACAACACTAAAGATTATAGGCTTATGTATATAAATATATACCAAAAACTCAATATTTTCGATGGAGTTAACACATGGATTTTGAGAAAATTTCAAAAAATATGAAAATATTGTTTTAATGCATAGTTGTATCCTGCACTAACATATGATGATGTTCAAAGAGGTTTGGGGCCTTTGTTGTGTCCGTTTTTCAAGAAAATAATTATTTTATAATAGTTATTTCATTTATTTAGGGAGTATTATGAAGTTGAACTAAATTAATTGATAAACAAATTATAGCGATTCTCATATAGCATGAAAATGAGCATAAAATACATTAATACAAAATCTAGAATATAGTTAGAAATTTTAAAACAACACTAAAGATTATAGGCTTCAGTATATAAAGTATTTACCAAAAACTCAATATTTTCGAAGGGGTTAACAGAGGGATTTTGAGAAAATTTCAAAAAATATGACAATATTGTTTTAATGCATAGTTGCATCCTGCACTAACATATGATGATATTCAAAGAGGTTTGGTGCCTTTGTTGTCTCCGTTATTCAAGAAATAGTTATTTCATCGATTTAGGAAGTATTATAAAGTTTTACTAAATTAATTGATAAACAAATTATAACGATTCCCATATACCATGAAAAAGAGCTTAAAATACATTAATACCAATGTAGAATGTGGTTAGAAATCTTAAAACAACACTAAAGATCATAGGCTTCAGTATATAAAACATTTACCAAAAACTCAATATTTTCGAAGGGGTTAACTCATGGATTTTGAGAAAAAATTTCAAATAATGTGACAATATTGTTTTAATGCATAGTTGCATCCTGCACTAACATATGATGATGTTCAAAGAGGTTTGGAGCCTTTGTTGTCTCCGTTTTTCAAGAAAATAATTATTTTATAGTTCTTATTTCATTGATTTAGTGAGTATTATGAAGTTTTAATAAATTAATTGATAAACAAATTATAACGATTCTCATATACCATGAAAATGAGCTTAAAATACATTAATACAAATGTAGAATATGGTTTGAAATTTTAAAACAAAACTAAATATTATTGGCTTCAGTATATAAAGTATTTACCAAAAACTCAATGTTTTCGAAGGGGTTAACACATGGATTTTGAGAAAATTTCAAAAAATATGACAATATTGTTTTAATGCATAGTTGCATCCTGCACTAACATATGATTATGTTCAAAGAGGTTTATAGCCTTTGTTGTCTCCGTTTTTAAAGAGAATAGTTATTTTATAGTGGTTATTTCATCGATTTAGGGAGTATTATGATGTTTTACTAAATTAATTGATAAAAACAATTAAACGATGCTCATTTACCATGAAAAATAATTTATCATAGATTAATACAAATGTTGAATATGGTTAAAATTTTTAAAACTACACTAAAGATTATTGGATTCAGTATATAAAGTATTTACCAAAAACTCAATATTTTCGTAGGGGATTCAGTATATAAAGTATAAATAATTGAATATGTGTTAGCACATAGATTTTGAGAAAATTTCAAAAAATATGAAAATATTGTGTTACTGCCTAGTTGCATCCTGCACTAACATATGATGATGTTCAAAGAGGTTTGAAGCCTTTGTCGTCTCCGTTTATCATGAAAATAATAATTTTATAGTGGTTATTCCATCGATTTAGGGAGTATTATGAAGTTTTATTAAATTATTTGATAAAAACAATTGAACGATGCTCATTTACCATGAAAAAGTGTTTAGCATACATTAATACAGATGTAGAATATGGTAGAAATTTTAAAACAACACTAAAGATTATAAGCTTCAGTATATAAAGTATTTACCAAAAACTCAATATTTTCGTAGGGGTTAGCCCATAGATTTTAAGAAAATTTCAAAAAGTATGACAATATTGTTTTAATGCCTAGTTGCATCCTGCACTAACATATGATGATATTCAAAGAGGTTTGGAGCCTTTGTCCTCTCTGTTTATCAAGAAAATAATAAATTTACAGTGGTTATTCCATCGATTTAGGGAGTATTATGAAGTTTTATTAAATTAATTGATAAAAACAATTAAACGATGCTCATTTACCATGAAAAATAGTTTATCATACATTAATACAAATGTTGAATATGGTTAAAATTTTTAAAACTACACTAAAGATTATTGGATTCAGTATATAAAGTATTTACCAAAAACTCAATATTTTCGTAGGGGTTAGCACATAGATTTTGAGAAAATTTCAAAAAATATGAAAATATTGTGTTAATGCCTAGTTGCATCCTGCACTAATGTTGGGGTCAAAAACGGTTACGACGGAATTACCACCCGAAAATCCTCAGAGATCGTATTTCCGAAAGAGTTAGTAAAAGAAGGGATGTAATTTTCGTAAAAATAACCTATACGAGGTTTTTACGAAAAAGTATCCTTTGGGATTCAAACCGAACAAACCAAACCCGAGCCAAGTTCGGTCGCTACGTAGCGACCAAGATCAGCCAAGCTCGGTCGCTACGTAGCGACCGAGCAATCGTCCCGCTCGGTCGCTACGTAGCGACCAAGCTCGGGCCAAAGCTCGGTCGCTACGTAGCGACCGAGCGATCGTCCCGCTAGGTCGCTACGTAGCGACCGAGCGATCGTCCCGCTCGGTCGCTACGTAGCGACCGAGCTCGAGCCAAGCTCGGTCGCTACGTAGCGACCGAGCGATCGTCCCGCTCGGTCGCTACGTAGCGACCGAGCTCGAGCCAAAGCTCGGTCGCTACGTAGCGACCGAGCGATCGTCCCGCTCGGTCGCTACGTAGCGACCGAGCTCGAGCCAAAGCTCGGTCGCTACGTAGCGACCGAGCGATCGTCCCGCTCGGTCGCTACGTAGCGACCGAGCTCGAGCCAAAGCTCGGTCGCTACGTAGCGACCGTAGCGACCGAGCGATCGTCCCGCTCGGTCGCTACGTAGCGACCGAGCTCAAGCCAAAGCTCGGTCGCTACGTAGCGACCGAGCTCGAGCCAAAGCTCGGTCGCTACGTAGCGACCGGGCTCGAGCCAAAGTTCGGTCGCTGTGTAGCGATTGAACCTTTCCGAACATCGATACGACACCAGTCCTTGCATTCTCGTCAAACCTTCGAATGCTATCTCCCGAAGACCGTAGCAAGCTCAGTCCATGTTTCCCGCTATTCTAATTCATCGATCAAACTTCGCGGATTAGAAACCGCGGAAAACTCGTAGTAAACGTGTCGAATCGGAAGACGGCCCAAAGGGACCTAAAACACGACTCGAGGCCCATCCTACGATTTTTCCTAATCAAAAGCCCGTGAACCACAGCATGGTTCACGCTTGGCCCACGAGGAAGGATAAATGTCAAGTTTCCGCGGATAAATACGGAAGTTTTGAAGATAATTGTGAAAATTGGGAAAAATGGAATATCTCCATTTTTATGCTATGACGGCTTAAGGGCAGAAGAGTAAAAGCGTAAACCGACCTTGGAGCTAGTATATAAGGAGTCCTAGGCGAGGAGCAAGGGGGAGGAACTTTTTCAGAGCAAACTTAGCACTTAGAGCGATTTAGGCAACTTTCCGTTTTTGTTATTTCGAGCTGCGACTCAATTAGGTTTAGCCGTCTTAGGGTTGCTAGAACTAGGAATCTCGCCGACAGCTCTCGAGCCCAGGCTTATACCTTGTTGTAACGCTCATACGCAGATTCGGAATAAGATCTACTTTGCTCTCTTTTCGATTTCTTATTTTTATCGTTGTTATTCTCGTGTTCTGATTGCTTGACGTGTGGTAATTAACAGATATCCGGGTCCTCTGGGAAACTAGGGTTTTCTTAGTTTCCTTATTTAAACGGAAATCGACAGTGCGAATTTCGGTTCCCACAGTTTGGCGCTAGAAGGAGGGGGCCTTACGGATCAATCTAACCCGCAAAAGCCACACACAGTCAGACATGTCAACCAACGACGCGGATAACGTGCAAACTCCCCTTAACGGAGGCAGCGGCACCGATCTCCACACTCCGGTAGCGGACGTATCTGCGGCCAACGCGCAAGCCAACGCCGCGACTCTCGAGGAGTTTAAAAAGATGTTCGCCACCTATGAAAAAAGGTCGGAAGAACAGGATAAGCTCGTGAATACCTTGACCAAACAGGTTGAAACCTTAACGGCAAGGACCCAAGCTATCCGTCCCCGCGGAACCACCAAAATCCGCGGGAAGAGGCTCGACTTCGCCACCCCACTCGATAGAGCAGGAGTCGCGCGGGAACGACCTTCCGGTCAAAACCCTAGCGAGAAATCTCCCATCGAAAAGGGGAACTCTGAAAGTCTTCCGCCCCCTGCAAAGGATTCGGAGGATAACGAAGCCGAACACATTGACCTGGATCCTAGCGATGTCTCCAACGACACCGACGAGGATGTCGACAGACATCCAAGAAGGACCAGAAGCCGATCCGCTCGGGAAGGCTCCCCGTTCGAAAAACCAATGACGGAAGAAGAAGAAGTCGCCTATTGGAACGAACAAGAGGAGCTGGCCGAAAGGCAAACCGAGCTCACTCGCAGTAAACGCCGACAGGCTCGGAAATCCACTGACGAGACATCGGATATCCGCGATCTTCGCGACTACATCACTAAGACTGCGGCAGAAGTGAGAGCCGTAAAGTCTCAAATCCATCATGCTACTAGTGCTGCCCCCGAGATCGATCGACTGCTGGAAGGAGCTCGAAAGACCCCCTTTACCAGTCGCATTTCGGACATGAGGGTGTCCGATCCGGGAAAATCAAAGTACCAAAGTACGATGGTACGGCCGATCCGAAAGCGCACCTTCAGGCTTTCCACATCGCGATGGGAAGAGCAAGACTGAAGGACGGCGAAAAGGATGCCGGCTATTGCCGCCTGTTCGTCGAAAATCTTGAAGGAGCAGCGCTCGAATGGTTCGCACGCCTTCGTCGCAACACCATCGGGAGTTTTCGACAGCTCGCATCGGAATTCCTCAAACAGTACTCTGTATTCATAGACAGGGAAACCTCCGATGTTGACCTCTGGAGTCTCTCCCAGAGGGAAGACGAACCCCTCCGCGAGTTTATCAGTCGGTTCAAGCTGATAATGTCCAGGGTCAGCGGGATAAGCGACAAAGTGGCCATCGACGCGCTGAGAAAGACGCTCTGGTACAAGTCGAAATTCAGAAAATGGATAACTCTCGACAAACCGCGAACGATCCAGGACGCCCTCCACAAAGCAACGGACTACATCATAGTCGAGGAAGAAACTAAAGTCTTATCGCAAAAACATAAGCCGGCAAGACCATCCTCGAAAGACGCAGATCCGAAGGGGAAAAAGAAGAACTCTCGTAACGACAAGTACGTCCATCACGAGGGGGAAGATCTCCAAGGGGCGCATAACTATGCGATCAATTCGGATCAAGGCCGGACCACGGGCAACACATGGACTCGCAATCAAGGGTATGACGAGAACACCTTCTGCGAGTTCCACCAATCCCGAGGACACTCCACGACCAATTGCAAAGTCTTGGGAGCAAGACTGGCCGCGAAGCTACTCGCTGGAGAGCTTTCGGAAGTAACTAGCGTCAAGGATCTCATCCTCGATTCTGATCGGCCCCCAAAGACGGACAGAAATCCGCCCGCTGAAAAATCCCCTCAACGAAACCAACCTGGGGATAAACGCGGTAGGAGGCCGGATGACAAAGGGAACGATAACAATCGTCGCAGAGTCAATATGATCATCGGAGGATCTCAATACTGCGGCGATACCGTGTCGGCCATCAAGGCTTACCAACGGAAGGCAGAATCAAGCGCAAATTGGCCTACATGGTCTCCTCCTCGAGACGGCCAAAGTTGCTCGATCACCTTCACAGAGGAAGAAGCCGGCGGTATCGACCAACCTCACTGCGACCCGCTCGTCATAGATCTCGTCATACGAGATTTAGAAGTCGGAAGGGTACTCGTCGATACGGGAAGCACGGTCAACGTAATCTTCCGCGACACTCTCAAGCGGATGAGTATCGAACTCGGAGAAGTAATTCCGACGCCAAAACCACTCACGGGTTTTTCAGGCGAAGTGTCGATGACTCTCGGATCAATCCAATTGCCAGTCATGGCCAAGGAGATCACGAAAATCGTCGAATTCGCGGTAGTCGACCATCCCGCTATCTACAACGTGATCATGGGAACCCCATGGCTCAACGCCATGCAGGCAGTTCCGTCAACTTACCACCTGGGTCTCAAGTTCCCAACGCCGAGCGGAGTCGCGGCCATCTGGGGATGCCAAAAACAGTCGCGACTATGCTTCCTCGCGGAGCATAAGTTAAGGCAAATCACGGCTTCTGCAAACGGCAAACGCGCGAAGATAGATCGATCTTCGGCCAAAAGCGCCCCGCACAAGGACGAAGTAAAATCGTCTGTCAACGCAAACGCATCGGACGTCGAAGCTCGACATAAATCCGAAGCCCACGCGACAACTCAACCGGAACATCCGGAAAATAGCGTCGACCCAGCCACGATCGACACGGTCAAGGCGGACATCGCGACACCAACCGCCGAGTAAGAACACTCGCGGCATGAAACAGAACTACGAGATGGCTTGATCCTCGAAAGGGGTACGTAGGCAGCTTGTCAAAAGACGAGTTCAGCTATCCCCCTCTCTAAAAAGGGGGGGGGAGTGGGTGCGTATACTCGTATACTCCCACAATCGCCATTATTGTAATCGAGTTTTTAGAAACATAAAAATTTTACAATATACACTGTCTTTTTATCGAAAACGCTTACGCTTCAGTTTACGCTCGTCTGCGGCCTCATCCGGCCCAAAAATCGTAAAGATTATCACCTTTCAAACACGCAAAAATACACGCATAATCCTCGAAAATAACTGCGAGACGTCGCAAAAAGTTAAAATTCGAGGACAATGCTAAACAAATTGTCCGAACGCGACCACCAAAAACCTTACACCCCGTTCGTCGATTGGCCCCGACGAACACGCCAGCCGTCTTAAACAAACGCAATCCGATCACTCTTTTGATCTTTAAAAACGTCCAGCACAAGGACAAAAGCGCGCTACAACAAAAATCCGAAATTTTGGTTTAGCACTTCCAGTTGATTCTGAGAAGATGCTCGATTCGTACCATACAAGTCATATAAGCCGAGAACATATCGCGGACTTTAAACCGGTGCGAGTCAGGAAGAAATCGCAACAGGAAAAACGATAGCCGGCTAGTCACCGCACAAACCTTAACCGAAAGTAAACCTAGGTCTTGCCCTAAACCCAACGCTCTGGTCTCAAACATCTCAAGGCATGATATCTAAAAGATACGAGATCATAAACCATGCCTCTCCGTTCGTATCTCAATGTTCTCGAAAATCGTAAAGACAGATAAATTTTTACGAAAATCACGAACGAACCAACAGATTGAACGTCTAATTAGAACTACATACGAGACGACAACTCGTATTTACTTCAACCCTACTCAGGAAAAACTCGAAACAAAACATTTATCATATAAATAAACCGCGTAAAGCGGCAAGGGATTCAAAGCCACCAACGGCCAGTCCCGGAAATACAAATACGGCCATCTTGGCCTAAACGAAATCCAAATTCAAAGGGCCACATTCGGCCGAAAACAAGGATAACTGATCCATCCCTCATAATCCAAAGTCAAAGTCCCCGGACAACGAAGCACCAAACGCATCCGCAGGACGATCCACTTCCTCGCCACCATCGTGAAAATCGATCGGGACCTCCTCGGTATCAGGAGAAACCGGGATGGAATCCCAGAACCCTTGAATCCTCTCGTCGATCGGAGGGATAAGCGCCTCAGCGTGGGCACGGTCACTCATCCCACTCTTCATCAAGCTCATTTCCTCTTCAAACACATAGTCGTCGGCTTGCGTCCTCCAAAGACTTCCGACCGAACCACGGCACTCGCGAAAGTCGCCCACCGAGGTAAAGGCATTCTTAAGGTTCCCGTACTCAACCTGGAACTGAGATGCGCGAGTCTTCATCACCTCGACGATTTCTCTTTTGCCTTTCCTCTCCGCTCTACGAACAGCCCGCGCATGATCACGAGTAAGCTGTGCCTCTCGCTCCAGCATCTCGCCTTGCACGCGAGCGAGATCCCGCTCCGCTTTCTCCGCCTTGAAGCGGTAGACCATGGCTTCTCTATGACCCGCCTCGATGGCCGAGCCCAGCAAGCTCAGGCCCTGCAAAATCGATGGGCGTGTTACAAATCCATACATAGGATAATCACTAAAAAATTCCCAAAAAAAAACTAACCCCATTGATGATGCGAGATCCTTCCGCAACGACTCTCGGCCTCGCCGATTCTTTCGTAGGAGGAGGAGCATCGAAACCCGATGGCAGCCCAGCAAAGAAATCATCGAAATCCGGAATGGGGCCTCGCTCGAACCGCTCCCGTCGCCGTAAGCAAGGTTCGGATCCCATCCTGGAAGCATAGAGTCGTCCATCGAAAACTCTATGTCGCCAAGATCGACATCTTTTCCCTTCCAAGAGCTCGACTCCGGCGCAGCTGTCGGAGCTTCGACGGGATTCTGGTCGTCGGGTTCGGAGTCGCTTCCCGTGTCCGCATCCAAAGCGGGACCGGGTTGCACGAATCTCAGTGCCTTCCGAACCCTCTTCGGCGTAAAAGAAGTCCAGAAGAAGGGACCATTCCTGAGAAGATCCCTCACCGAAATGATGTCCTCGGGGAACGGAGCAAGAGGATTGATGAAGGGACGATTGTTCGGCAACCTCCGGAACAGTGGAATGCAACTCTCTTCGACGGACGCAGCGTCCAAACGAACAAAGAAAAAGAACTTCTTCCACGAGTTGAAGTTCGAAATGAACTTCTTAACCACCGACATAAATTTCCGAGG
Organism: Brassica napus; assembly: GCF_020379485.1. Lineage (NCBI taxonomy): Eukaryota > Viridiplantae > Streptophyta > Magnoliopsida > Brassicales > Brassicaceae > Brassica > Brassica napus. The sequence continues at coordinate 29,655,576 of NC_063434.1, read as the reverse complement.
GACAAACCTATGCTTATCCGTATCCTTGACAAGTTGAAGCCTCAAAAGCGCTTCATAATGATCGACGGAAAGGGAAAGGCCATGCTCATAGCTTAGGATCAAGATCCCAATAAGGTGCTGAATGGCAAGGGGTGTCAACTGACTTATCGCGACTTCGAAACGGTCCAACACTCGGACGAGAATTTCGGGTATGGGGAACCAGAGGCGACAACGCACTATGAACGCCTCATAACAAGTAAAGTAACCCTCCGGGGGGTTGTTAGCACATTCCCCGCGGCAGGGAACCCGGAACTCCACAGCATCCGGGATGTGGTAGAACGACCGCATCGTCGCGAGAAACTCGTCAGTAGTCCTGCTTGCATCCTCTTCCTCGACTCCACGATGGACCAGGACCGGGAATGGCTTCTCCTTGGGAGGGGTCAACGAGCCATAATGAGCAACCCACCATGCCTCGTTCTCGGCAGGATGCACCGAGTGAGGCACGAACTCCATCTTCGGAACGACGAGCTCTTCGTAAGGACTCGCGGACGAAGACCCTTTTTTCGCAATCTTTTTCTTGCTCGACATCTTTACACTTCTCTTGAGAGAATAGAGGAAAAGGGTGGAGAGAAAGATAGAAAGTTTTTGAAAGATCTTAGAGAAAAACAAGAAAGTGAAAAAATTATGGAACAAGTTACCTCTCTTCTTATAAGACATGAGGATTTACTATTCAAGCTCGGACTTTCGGATATTAATTCCATCCATCACGCCTAACTTGCCAAACATGCCTAACCGCACGCTAGGATCCTACGATGCATGATCCTAACGGGCTGGGGGGCTAACTGTTGGGGTCAAAAACGGTTACGACGGAATTACCACCCGAAAATCCTCGGAGATCGTATTTCCGAAAGAGTTAGTAAAAGAAGGGATGTAATTTTCGTAAAAATAACCTATACGAGGTTTTTACGAAGAAGTATCCTTTGGGATTCAAACCGAACAAACCAAACCCGAGCCAAGTTCGGTCGCTACGTAGCGACCAAGCTCAGCCAAGCTCGGTCGCTACGTAGCGACCGAGCGATCGTCCCGCTCGGTCGCTACGTAGCGACCGAGCTCGAGCCAAAGCTCGGTCGCTACGTAGCGACCGAGCGATCGTCCCGCTCGGTCGCTACGTAGCGACCGAGCTCGAGCCAAGCTCGGTCGCTACGTAGCGACCGAGCTCGAGCCAAAGCTCGGTCGCTACGTAGCGACCGAGCGATCGTCCCGCTCGGTCGCTACGTAGCGACCGAGCTCAGCCAAGCTCGGTCGCTACGTAGCGACCGAGCGATCGTCCCGCTCGGTCGCTACGTAGCGACCGAGCTCGAGCCAAAGCTCGGTCGCTACGTAGCGACCGAGCTCAAGCCAAAGCTCGGTCGCTACGTAGCGACCGAGCGCTCGTCCCGCTCGGTCGCTACGTAGCGACCGGGCTCGAGCCAAAGTTCGGTCGCTGTGTAGCGATTGAACCTTTCCAGACATCGATACGACACCAGTCCATGCATTCTCGTCAAACCTTCGAATGCTATCTCCCGAAGACCGTAGCAAGCTCAGTCCATGTTTCCCGCTATTCTAATTCATCGATCAAACTTCGCGGATTAGAAACCGCGGAAAACTCGTAGTAAACGTGTCGAGTCGGAAGACGGCCCAAAGGGACCTAAAACACGACTCGAGGCCCATCCTACGATTTTTCCTAACCAAAAGCCCGTGAACCACAGCATGGTTCACGCTTGGCCCACGAGGAAGGATAAATGTCAAGTTTCCGCGGATAAATACGGAAGTTTTGAAGATAATTGTGAAGATCGGGAAAAATGGAATATCTCCATTTTTATGCTATGACGGCTTAAGGGCAGAAGAGTAAAAGCGTAAACCGACCTTGGAGCTAGTATATAAGGAGTCCTAGGCGAGGAGCAAGGGGAGGAACTTTTTCAGAGCAAACTTAGCACTTAGAGCGATTTAGGCAACTTTCCGTTTTTGTTATTTCGAGCTGCGACTCAATTAGGTTTAGCCGTCTTAGGGTTGCTAGAACTAGGAATCTCGCCGACAGCTCTCGAGCCCAGGCTTATACCTTGTTGTAACGCTCATACGCAGATTCGGAATAAGATCTACTTTGCTCTCTTTTCGATTTCTTATTTTTATCGTTGTTATTCTCGTGTTCTGATTGCTTGACGTGTGGTAATTAACAGATATCCGGGTCCTCTGGGAAACTAGGGTTTTCTTAGTTTCCTTATTTAAACGGAAATCGACAGTGCGAATTTCGGTTCCCACAACTAACATATGATGATGTTCAAAGAGGTTTGGAGCCTTTGTCGTCTCCGTTTATCAAGAAAATAATAATTTTATAGTGGTTATTCCATCGATTTAGGGAGTATTATGAAGTTTTATTAAATTATTTGATAAAAACAATTGAACGATGCTCATTTACCATGAAAAAGTGTTTAGCATACATTAATACAGACGTAGAATATGGTAGAAATTTTAAAACAACACTAAAGATTATAGGCTTTAATATATAAGGTATGTACCAAAAACTCAATATTTTTGTAGAGGTTAGCCCATAGATTTTGAGAAAATTTCAAAAAATATGACAATATTGTTTTAATGCCTAGTTGCATCCTGCACTAACATATGATTATGTTCAAAGAGGTTTATAGCCTTTGTTGTCTCCGTTTTTAAAGAGAATAGTTATTTTATAGTGGTTATTTCATCGATTTAGAGAGTATTATGATATTTTACTAAATTAATTGATAAAAACAATTTAACGATGCTCATTTACCATGAAAAATAATTTATCATAGATTAATACAAATGTTGAATATGGTTAAAAATTTTAAAACTACACTAAAGATTATTGGATTCAGTATATAAAGTATTTACCAAAAACTCAATATTTTCGTAGGGGTTAGCACATAGATTTTGAGAAAATTTTTAAAAATATGAAAATATTGTGTTAATGCCTAGTGGCATCCTGCACTAACATATGATGATGTTCAAAAAGGTTTGGAGCCTTTGTCGTCTCCGTTTATCATGAAAATAATAATTTTATAGTGGTTATTCCATCGATTTGGGGGTATTATGAAGTTTTATTAAATTATTTGATAAAAAAAATTGAACGATGCTCATTTACCATGAAAAAGTGTTTAGCATACATTAATACAGATGTAGAATATGGTAGAAATTTTAAAACAACACTAAAGATTTTAAGCTTCAGTATATAAAGTATTTACTAAAAACTCAATATTTTTGTAGGGGTTAGCCCATAGATTTTGAGAAAATTTCAAAAAATATGACAATATTGTTTTAATGCCTAGTTGCATCCTGCACTAACATATGATGATGTTCAAAGAGGTTTGGAGCCTTTGTCCTCTCTGTTTATCAAGAAAATAATAAATTTATAGTTGTTATTCCATCGATTTAGGGAGTATTATGAAGTTTTACTAAATTAATTGATAAAAACAATTTAACGATGCTCATTTACCATGAAAATGAGTTTACCATACATTAATACAAATGTAGAATATGGTAGAAATTTTAAAACAACACTAAAGATTATAAGCTTCAGTATATAGAGTATTTACCAAAAACTCAATATTTTTGAAGGGGTTAGCCCATAGATTTTGAGAAAATTTCAAAAAATATGACAATATTGTTTTAATGCCTAGTTGCATCCTACACTAACATATGATGATGTTCAAAGAGGTTTGGAGCCTTTGTCCTCTCCGTTTATCAAGAAAATAATAATTTTATAGTGGTTATTCCATCGATTTAGGGAGTATTATGAAGTTTTACTAAATTAATTGATAAACACAATTAAACGATGCTCATTTACCATGAAACAGAATTTATCATACATTAATACAAATGTATAATATGGTAGAAATTTTAAAACAACACTAAAGATTATAGGCTTTAATATATAAGGTATGTACCAAAAACTCAATATTTTAGTAGAGGTTAGCCCATAGATTTTGAGAAAATTTCAAAAATATGACAATATTGTTTTAATGCCTAGTTGCATCCTGCACTAACATATGATTATGTCCAAAGAGGTTTATAGCCTTTGTTGTCTCCGTTTTTAAAGAGAATAGTGATTTTATAGTGGTTATTTCATCGATTTAGGAATATTATGAAGTTTTACTAAATTAATTGATAAAAACAATTAAACGATGCTCATTTACCATGAAAAATAGTTTATCATACATTAATAAAAATGTAGAATATGGTAGAAATTTTAAAACAACACTAAAGATTATAGGCTTTAATATATAAGGTATATACCAAAAACTCAATATTTTAGTAGAGGTTAGCCCATAGATTTTGAGAAAATTTCAAAAAATATGACAATATTGTTTTAATGCCTAGTTGCATCCTGCACTAACATATGATTATGTTCAAAGAGGTTTATAGCCTTTGTTGTCTCCGTTTTTAAAGAGAATAGTGATTTTATAGTGGTTATTTCATCGATTTAGGGAGTATTATGATGTTTTACTAAATTAATTGATAAAAATAATTAAACGATGCTCATTTACCATGAAAAATAGTTTATCATACATTAATACAAATGTTGAATATGGTTAAAAAATTTAAAACTACACTAAAGATTATTGGATTCAGTATATAAAGTATTTACCAAAAACTCAATATTTCGTAGGGGTTAGCACATAGATTTTGAGAAAATTTCATAAAATATGAAAATATTGTGTTAATGCCTAGTTGCATCCTGCACTAACATATGATGATGTTCAAAGAGGTTTGGAGCCTTTGTCGTCTCCGTTTATCATGAAAATAATAATTTTATAGTGGTTATTCCATCGATTTAGGGAGTATTATGAAGTTTTATTAAATTATTTGATAAAAACAATTGAACGATGCTCATTTACCATGAAAAAGTGTTTAGCATACATTAATACAGATGTAGAATATGGTAGAAATTTTAAAACAACACTAAAGATTATAAGCTTCAGTATATAAAGTATTTACCAAAAACTCAATTTTTTTGTAGGGGTTACCCATAGATTTTGAGAAAATTTCAAAAAATATGACAATATTGTTTTAATGCCTAGTTGCATCCTGCACTAACATATGATGATGTTCAAAGAGGTTTGGAGCCTTTGTCCTCTTTGTTTATCAAGAAAATAATAAATTTATAGTGGTTATTCCATCGATTTAGGGAGTATTATGAAGTTTTACTAAATTAATTGATAAAAACAATTTAACGCTGCTCATTTACCATGAAAAAGAGTTTACCATACATTAATACAAATGTAGAATATGGTAGAAATTTTAAAACAACACTAAAGATTATAGGCTTCAGTATATAAAGTATTTACCAAAAACTCAATATTTTTGTAGGGGTTAGCCCATAGATTTTGAGAAAATTTCAAAAAATATGAAAATATTGTGTTAATGCCTAGTTGCATCCTGCACTAACATATGATGATGTTCAAAGAGGTTTGGAGCCTTTGTCGTATCCGTTTATCAAGAAAATAATAATTTTATAGTGGTTATTCCATCGATTTAGGGAGTATTATGAAGTTTTATTAAATTATTTGATAAAAACAATTGAACGACGCTCATTTACCATGAAAAAGTGTTTAGCATACATTAATACAGATTTAGAATATGGTAGAAATTTTAAAACAACACTAAAGATTATAGGCTTTAATATATAAGGTATGTACCAAAAACTCAATATTTTTGTAGGGGTTAGCCCATAGATTTTGAGAAAATTTCAAAAAATATGACAATATTGTTTTAATGCCTAGTTGCATCCTGCACTAACATATGATTATGTTCAAAGAGGTTTATAGCCTTTGTTGTCTCCGTTTTTAAAGAGAATAGTGATTTTATAGTGGTTATTTCATCGATTTAGGGAGTATTATGATGTTTTACTAAATTAATTGATAAAAACAATTAAACGATGCTCATATACCATGAAAAAAAATTTATCATAGATTAATACAAATATTGAATATGGTTAAAATTTTTAAAACTATACTAAAGATTATTGGATTCAGTATATAAAGTATTTACCAAAAACTCAATATTTTCGTAGGGGTTAGCACATAGATTTTGAGAAAATTTCAAAAAATATGAAAATATTGTGTTAATGCCTAGTTGCATCCTGCACTAACATATGATGATGTTCAAAGAGGTTTGGAGCCTTTGTCGTCTCCGTTTATCAAGAAAATAATAATTTTATAGTAGTTATTCTATCGATTTAGGGAGTATTATGAAGCCTCGGGCGAAATTCTCTTTCCTCTCAGGCGTTTTATTAAATTATTTGATAAAAAAAATTGAACGACGCTCATTTACCATGAAAAAGTGTTTAGCATACATTAATACAGATGTAGAATATGGTAGAAATTTTAAAACAACACTAAAGATTATAGGCTTTAATATATAAGGTATGTACCAAAAACTCAATATTTTTGTAGGGGTTAGCCCATAGATTTTGAGAAAATTTCAAAAAATATGACAATATTGTTTTAATGCCTAGTTGCATCCTGCACTAACATATGATTATGTTCAAAGAGGTTTATAGCTTTTGTTGTCTCCGTTTTTAAAGAGAATAGTGATTTTATAGTGGTTATTTCATCGATTTAGGGAGTATTATGAAGTTTTACTAAATTAATTGATAAAAACAATTAAACGATGCTCATTTACCATGAAAAATAGTTTATCATACATTAATACAAATGTTGAATATGGTTAAAATTTTTAAAACTACACTAAAGTTTATTGGATTCAGTATATAAAGTATTTACCAAAAACTCAATATTTTCGTAGGGGTTTAGCACATAGATTTTGAGAAAATTTCAAAAAATATGAAAATATTGTGTTAATGCCTAGTTGCATCCTGCACTAACATATGATGATGTTCAAAGAGGTTTGGAGCCTTTGTCGTATCCGTTTATGAAGAAAATAATAATTTTATAGTGGTTATTCCATCGATTTAGGGAGTATTATGAAGTTTTATTAAATTATTTGATAAAAACAATTGAACGACGCTCATTTACCATGAAAAAGTGTTTAGCATACATTAATACAGATTTAGAATATGGTAGAAATTTTAAAACAACACTAAAGATTATAGGCTTTAATATATAAGGTATGTACCAAAAACTCAATATTTTTGTAGGGGTTAGCCCATAGATTTTGAGAAAATTTCAAAAAATATGACAATATTGTTTTAATGCCTAGTTGCATCCTGCACTAACATATGATTATGTTCAAATAGGTTTATAGCCTTTGTTGTCTCCGTTTTTAAAGAGAATAGTGATTTTATAGTGGTTATTTCATCGATTTAGGGAGTATTATGATGTTTTACTAAATTAATTGATAAAAACAATTAAACGATGCTCATATACCATGAAAAATAATTTATCATAGATTAATACAAATATTGAATATGGTTAAAATTTTTAAAACTACACTAAAGATTATTGGATTCAGTATATAAAGTATTTACCAAAAACTCAATATTTTCGTAGGGGTTAGCACATAGATTTTGAGAAAATTTCAAAAAATATGAAAATATTGTGTTAATGCCTAGTTGCATCCTGCACTAACATATGATGATGTTCAAAGAGGTTTGGAGCCTTTGTCGTCTCCGTTTATCAAGAAAATAATAATTTTATAGTAGTTATTCCATCGATTTAGGGAGTATTATGAAGCCTCGGGCGAAATTCTCTTTCCTCTCAGGCGTTTTATTAAATTATTTGATAAAAAAAATTGAACGACGCTCATTTACCATGAAAAAGTGTTTAGCATACATTAATACAGATGTAGAATATGGTAGAAATTTTAAAACAACACTAAAGATTATAGGCTTTAATATATAAGGTATGTACCAAAAACTCAATATTTTTGTAGGGGTTAGCCCATAGATTTTGAGAAAATTTCAAAAAATATGACAATATTGTTTTAATGCCTAGTTGCATCCTGCACTAACATATGATTATGTTCAAAGAGGTTTATAGCCTTTGTTGTCTCCGTTTTTAAAGAGAATAGTGATTTTATAGTGGTTATTTCATCGATTTAGGGAGTATTATGAAGTTTTACTAAATTAATTGATAAAAACAATTAAACGATGCTCATTAACCATGAAAAATAGTTTATCATACATTAATAAAAATGTAGATAATTGGTAGAAATTTTAAAACATCACTAAAGATTATAGGCTTTAATATATAAGGTATGTACCAAAAACTCAATATTTTAGTAGAGGTTAGCCCATAGATTTTGAGAAAATTAAAAAAAATATGAAAATATTGTTTTAATGCCTAGTATCATCCTGCACTAACATATGATATGTTCAAAGAGGTTTATAGCCTTTGTTGTCTCCGTTTTTAAAGAGAATAGTTATTTTATAGTGGTTATTTCATCGATTTAGGGAGTATTATGTAGTTTTACTAAATTAATTGATAAAAACAATTAAACGATGCTCATTTACCATGAAAAAGAGTTTATCATACATTAATACAAATGTTGAATATGGTTAAAATTTTTAAAACTACACTAAAGATTATTGGATTCAGTATATAAAGTATTTTCCAAAAATTCAATATTTTCGTAGGGGTTAGCACATAGATTTTGAGAAAATTTCAAAAAATATGAAAATATTGTGTTAATGCCTAGTTGCATCCTGCACTAACATATGATGATGTTCAAAGACGTTTGGAGCCTTTGTCGTCTCCGTTTATCATGAAAATAATAATTTTATAGTGGTTATTCCATCGATTTAGGGAGTATTATGAAGTTTTATTAAATTATTTGATAAAAACAATTGAACGATGCTCATTTACCATTAAAAAGTGTTTAGCATACACTAATACAGATGTAGAATATGGTAGAAATTTTAAAACAACACTAAAAATTATAAGCTTCAGTATATAAAGTATTTACCAAAAACTCAATATTTTTGTAGGGGTTAGTTAGCCCATAGATTTTGAGAAAATTTCAAAAAATATGACAATATTGTTTTAATGCATAGTTGCATCCTGCACTAACATAAGATGATGTTCAAAGAGGTTTGGAGCCTTTGTTGTTTCCGTTATTCAAGAAATAGTTATTTCATCGATTTAGGAAGTATTATGAAGTTTTACTAAATTAATTGATAAAAAAATTATAACGATTCCCATATACCATGAAAAAGCTTAAAATACATTAATTCCAATGTAGAATGTGGTTAGAAATTTTAAAACACCACTAAAGATCATAGGCTTCAGTATATAAAGTATTTACCAAAAACTCAATATTTTCGAAGGGTTAACACATGGATTTTGAGAAAATTTCAAAAAATATGACAATATTGTTTTAATGCATAGTTGCATCCTGCACCAACATAAGATGATGTTCAAAAAGGTTTGGAGTCTTTGTTGTGTCCGTTTTTCAAGAAAATAATTATTTTATAGTAGTTATATCATTGATTTAGAGAGTATTATGAAGTTTTACTACATTAATTGATAAACAAATTATAACGATTCTCATATACCATGAAAATGAGCTTAAAATACATTGATACAAATTTAGAATATTGTTAGAAATTTTAAAACAACACTAAAGATTATAGGCTTATGTATATAAATATTTACCAAAAACTCAATATTTTCGATGGGGTTAACACATGGATTTTGAGAAAATTTCAAAAAATATGAAAATATTGTTTTAATGCATAGTTGTATCTGCACTAACATATGATGATGTTCAAAGAGGTTTGGAGCATTTGTTATCTCCTTTTTTCTATAAAATAATTATTTTATAGTAGTTATGTCATTGATTTAGGAAGTATTGTGAAGTTTTCCTAAATTAATTGATAAAAAAATTATAACGATTCTCATATACCTTGAAAATAAGCTTAAAATACATTAATACAAATGTAGAATATGGTTAGAAATTTTAAAACAACACTAAAAAATTTTGGCTACAGTATATAAAGTATTTACCAAAAACTCAATATTTTCGAAGGGGTTAACACATGGATTTTGAGAAAATTTCAAAAAATATGACAGTATTGTTTTAATGCATAGTTGCATCCTGCACTAACATATGATGATGTTCAAAGAGGTTTGGAGCCTTTGTTGTCTCCTTTATTTAAGAAATAGTTATATCATCGATTTAGGAAATATTAGGAAGTTTTACTAAATTAATTGATAAATAAATTATAACGATTCTCATATACCATGAATAAGAGGTTAAAATACATTAATACCAATGTAGAATATGGTTAGAAATTTTAAAACAACACTAAAGATCATAGGCTTCAGTATATAAACATTTACCAGAAACTCAATATTTTCGAAGGGGGTTAGGTTAGCCCATAGATTTTGAGAAAATTTCAAAAAATATGACAATATTGTTTTAATGCCTAGTTGCATCCTGCACTAACATATGATGATGTTCAAAGAGGTTTGGAGCCTTTGTCCTCTCCGTTTATCAAGAAAATAATAATTTTATAGTGGTTATTCCATCGATTTAAGAGTATTATGAAGTTTTATTAAATTATTTGATAAAAACAATTGAACGATGCTCATTTAACATGAAAAAGAGTTTAGCATACATTAATCCAAATGTAAAATATGGTAGAAATTTTAAAACAACACTAAAGATTATAGGCTTCAGTATATAAAGTATTTACCAAAAACTCAATATTTTTGTAGGGGTTAGCCCATAGATTTTGAGAAAATTTCAAAAAATATGACAATATTGTTTTAATGCCTAGTTGCATCATGCACTAACATATGATGATGTTCAAAGAGGTTTGGAGCCTTTGTCCTCTCCGTTTATCAAGAAAATAATAAATTTATGGTGGTTATTCCATCGATTTAGAGAGTATTATGAAGTTTTACTAAATTAATTGATAAACAAAATTAAACGATGCTCATTTACCATGAAAAATAGTTTATCATACATTAATAAAAATGTAGAATATGGTAGAAATTTTAAAACAACACTAAAGATTATAGGCTTTAATATATAAGGTATGTACCAAAAACTCAATATTTTAGTAGAGGTTAGCCCATAGATTTTGAGAAAATTTCAAAAAATATGACAATATTGTTTTAATGCCTAGTTGCATCCTGCACTAACATATGATTATGTTCAAAGAGGTTTATCGCCTTTGTTGTCTCCGTTTTTAAAGAGAATAGTGATTTTATAGTGGTTATTTCATCAATTTAGGGAGTATTATGAAGTTTTACTAAATTAACTGATAAAAACAATTAAACGATGCTCATTTACCATGAAAAATAGTTTATCATACATTAATAAAAATGTAGAATATGGTAGAAATTTTAAAACAACACTAAAGATTATAGGCTTTAATATATAAGGTATGTACCAAAAACTCAATATTTTAGTAGAGGTTAGCCCATACGTTTTGAGAAAATTTCAAAAAATATGACAATATTGTTTTAATGCCTAGTTGCATCATGCACTAACATATGATTATGTTCAAAGAGGTTTATAGCCTTTTTTGTCTCCGTTTTTAAACAGAACTAGCCTTTGACCCGTCCGACCGGGCTGGTATTTATTTTATGTTTTTATTTTTTAAAAAATATATTAAATGATATATTTGTAATATTTAAAGATTAATTTATCATATAAATTTATATTTAAATATTACAAATATATCATCTAATATATTTTTTAATCTTTACAATTATATGATAAATAAATCTTTACAATTATAATAAAAATTAAAATTAAAATTTTAATAAAATATTTTGATATAATTTTTAAATTTCTAATTAAAATAATAAAGAGGTGGGTAATAATTTTTCTAATTCCAAAACCTTAGCATCTCTTAAAAAAAGAAAATAAATTTATAATACATAAAATATATAAATATATTTGCAACTATAAATTCTACTGAAATAAATTTGTTAAAGAAAAATAATCTTACGCTGTTGCTGTTTATTTCTAGAGCTTGACCTATGACCGTATAAATATTTGCTTTCACTTTAATTTTTTTCTTTGTACTATTGGTATGATATATATATATATATATATATATATTTATATTTGTAAATTAAAATGTATTATATAATTTTTAATATAACATTTTAAAAACATAACAATTTTATTTATTACTTTCAGTAATTATATTTTGTGATTTTAATCGTCTATTATATCACAGTGTAACATATAAACAAATCCAATATTTATAACAATTGGACTTATATTATGAAAGCATTATACTAATAATATATATGAATAAATTATTTTTATTTTATTTCTATGTTATATAAATTGATTATGATGTGTGATTTTTTATTTTATTATTTATTACTAATAAATATTTAATATATTAATACAAAATCTATCAAGAAATATATTTTCGTTAAGATTTGAATAAGAAAATATATTATTTAAATTAGGAAAAGACATTAAATGTTTAAATCTATCATTTAAATTAAGAAAAGGCAAGCATATTTCAATATAGGTTCAATAAATATTTTAATTGCATTTCAATGTAAATAAATGGTAAAACTAAGAGGTATTTTTTATTTTGAAATTCAATTTTAATAAGACACTTTTAATAATATAGATATTACACAAAATAGTTAACAGATGGTTAGGTGCTTCTTATAGTGTTAAACAAAACAATTAATATATATGAGACATGAAGTAGTTTAACGTGATTCAGTTTCTTCTGCAAATATGCATTCAAGAGATTCTCCTCCATAACTCATGGTTTGTTTTATCAAAAAACACTTTTGTTGGTCGCCATCTAGTCTTTTTTTTTTCTTCTTCTTTGTGACTATTAGATGGAGATAGATACTATATATATAGACGTGATCAACAGAATATAAAAATAATAAATAGTTAAATATGGTGCTTGATTGTAGGGTTGTTATTGATGGGAATAATTCTTTTTGATAGAACAAATTGATTTCACTAAGGCAGGTTAGTTAGGATTGAATCATGCCTAATATATACGCAAATTATGATGTTGACTTCGCTTAGAATATTCCGATTGTAAAATTTTAAAATTGACTGGACTATCTCCAAAATCTTCCTAATAAGAACATTTAAATACAAGTGAATCACGCCGGATATCTTTAGCAAAACGTGAAAAATAAGTTTAAAATTTTATATCCATATTTTATGTTGTTGTCATAGTGATTGCATATTGTGGAACATTTTTTCACAATTTGCTAAAAAAAAATTACAAACACAATATGTTAAATATACGACCACTAACTGTTTCGTGTATATTTTTTGTTTGGTAAGAAAAAAGAAAAGAAAAAAAAAGTATTAGTTATGTGCATCATACTGATGACACTAAAATTTGATACTAATAGCGATTTTATAATGAATTTCTAAAACGTATTGTATAAAGTATATGATTTTTGATGTAATTTTAATGAAGTCCTAAATAGTTCATAATGTGGTTACTATATTATGTAAAAAACCATGTATCCAGTGTATATGGGGGAGATGGTTATGAACAATATGGTGGATATATATATATATATATTTATATATATATATATGTATACTTCATTTAGCTATAATGATGACATTAAAAATTGTACGTTATTATACGATGGAGCAGAATATGGAAAATATTAAACAGAAATCAATTGTAGGTTCCAATCGGTTGATATCTTAAAAGGAAAAATAGATAATTATGTTAAATCAATATTTATTAATTCAGTGGCATTAGGCTGTAATTATTTAGAAAAAATCAGGGTCAAATTTTATTTGTACTCCAGTTTTAATAGATTAGATAGTGATTTTATAGTGGTTATTTCATCGATTTAGGGAGTATTATAAAGTTTTACTAAATTAATTGATAAAAACAATTAAACGATGCTCATTTACCATGAAAAATAGTTTATCATACATTAATACAAATGTTGAATATGGTTAAAATTTTTAAAACTACACTAAAGATTATTGCATTCAGTATATAAAGTATTTACCAAAAACTCAATATTTTCGTAGGGGTTAGCACATAGATTTTGAGAAAATTTCAAACAAATATGAAAATATTGTGTTAATGCCTAGTTGCATCCTGCACTAACATATGATGATGTTCAAAGAGGTTTGGAGCCTTTGTCGTCTCCGTTTATCATGAAAATAATAATTTTATAGTGGTTATTCCATCGATTTAAGGAGTATTATGAAGTTTTATTAAATTATTTGATAAAACAATTGAACGATGCTCATTTACCATGAAAAAGTGTTTAGCATACATTAATACAGATGTAAAATATGGTAGAAATTTTAAAACAAGACTAAAGCTTATAAGCTTCAGTATATAAAGTATTTACCAAAAACTCAACATTTTTGTAGGGGTTAGCCCATAGATTTTGAGAAAATTTCAAAAAATATGACAATATTGTTTTAATGTCTAGTTGCATCCTGCACTAACATATGATGATGTTCAAAGAGGTTTGGAGCCTTTGTCCTCTCTGTTTATCAAGAAAATAATAAATTTATAGTGGTTATTCCATCGATTTAGGGAGTATTATGAAGTTTTACTAAATTAATTGATAAAAACAATTTAACGATGCTCATTTACCATGAAAAAGAGTTTACCATACATTAATACAAATGTAGAATATAGTAGAAATTTTAAAACAACACTAAAGATTATAGACTTCAGTATATAAAGTATTTACCAAAAACTCAATATTTTTGTAGGGGTTAGCCCATAGATTTTGAGAAAATTTCAAAAATATGACAATATTGTTTTAATGCCTATTTTCATCCTGCACTAACATATGATGATGTTCAAAGAGGTTTGGAGCCTTTGTCTTCTCCGTTTATCAAGAAAATAATAATTTTATAGTGGTTATTCCATCGATTTAGGGAGTATTATGAAGTTTTACTAAATTAATTGATAAACACAATTAAACGATGCTCATTTACCATGAAAAAAAGTTTCTCATACATTAATACAAATGTAGAATATGGTAGAAATTTTTAAAAAACACTAAAGATTATAGGCTTTAATATATAAGGTATGTACCAAAAACTCAATATTTTAGTAGAGGTTAGTTAACCCATAGATTTTGAGAAAATTTCAAAAAATATGACAATATTGTTTTAATGCCTAGTTGCATCCTGCACTAACATATGATTATGTTCAAAGAGGTTTATAGCCTTTGTTGTCTCCATTTTTAAAGAGAATAGTGATTTTATTGTGGTTATTTCATCGATTTAGGGAGTATTATGAAGTTTTACTAAATTAATTGATAAAAACAATTAAACGATGCTCATTTACCATGAAAAATAGTTTATCATACATTAATACAAATGTTGAATATGGTTAAAATTTTTAAAACTACACTAAAGATTATTGCATTCAGTATATAAAGTATTTACCAAAAACTCAATATTTTCGTAGGGGTAGCACATAGATTTTGAGAAAATTTCAAAAAAATATGAAAATATTGTGTTAATGCCTAGTTGCATCCTGCACTAACATATGATTATGTTCAAAGAGGTTTGGAGCCTTTGTCGTCTCCGTTTATCATGAAAATAATAATTTTATAGTGGTTATTCCATCAATTTATGGAGTATTATGAAGTTTTATTAAATTATTTGATAAAACAATTGAACGATGCTCATTTACCATGAAAAAGTGTTTAGCATACATTAATACAGATGTAGAATATGGTAGAAATTTTAAAACAACACTAAAGATTATAAGCTTCAGTATATAAAGTATTTACCAAAAACTCAATATTTTTGTAGGGGTTAGCCCATAGATTTTGAGAAAATTTCAAAAAATATGACAATATTGTTTTAATGCCTAGTTGCATCCTGCACGAACATATGATGATGTTCAAAGAGGTTTGGAGCCTTTGTCCTCTCTGTTTATCAAGAAAATAATAAATTTATAGTGGTTATTCCATCGATTTAGAGAGTATTATGAAGTTTTACTTAATTAATTGATAAAAAAAATTGAACGATGCTCATTTACCATGAAAAAGAATTTACCATACATTAATACAAATGTAGAATATGGTGTAGAAAATTTAAAAACCACACTAAAGATTATAGGCTTCAGTATATAAAGTATTTACCAAAACTCAATATTTTTGTAGGAGTTAGCCATAGATTTTGAGAAAATTTCAAAAAATATGAAAATATTGTATTAATGCCTAGTTGCATCCTGCACTAACATATGATTATGTTCAAAGAGGTTTGGAGCCTTTGTCCTCTCTGTTTATCAAGAAAATAATAAATTTATAGTGGTTATTCCATCGATTTAGAGAGTATTATGAAGTTTTACTTAATTAATTGATAAAAAAAATTGAACGATGCTCATTTACCATGAAAAAGAATTTACCATACATTAATACAAATGTAGAATATGGTAGAAATTTTAAAACAACACTAAAGATTATAGGCTTCAGTATATAAAGTATTTACCAAAAACTCAATATTTTTGTAGGAGTTAGCCCATAGATTTTGAGAAAATTTCAAAAAATATGAAAATATTGTATTAATGCCTAGTTGCATCCTGCACTAACATATGATTATGTTCAAAGAGGTTTGGAGCCTTTGTCCTCTCCGTTTATCAAGAAAATAATAATTTTATAGTGGTTATTCCATCGATTTAGGGAGTATTATGAAGTTTTACTAAATTAATTTATAAACACAATTAAACGATGCTCATTTACCATGAAAAAGAGTTTATCATACATTAATACAAATGTAGAATATGGTAGAAATTTTAAAAAAAACACTAAAGATTATAGGCTTTAATATATAAGGTATGTACCAAAAACTCAATATTTTAGTAGAGGTTAAGCCCATAGATTTGAGAAAATTTCAAAAAATATGACAATATTGTTTTAATGCCTAGTTGCATCCTGCACTAACATATGATTATGTTCAAAGAGGTTTATAGCCTTTTTTGTCTCCGTTTTTAAAGAGAATAGTGATTTTATAGTGGTTATTTCATCGATTTAGGGGAGTATTACGAAGTTACTAAATTAATTGATAAAAACAATAAACGATGCTCATTACCATGAAAAATAGTTTATCATACATTAATACAAATGTGAATATGGTTAAAATTTTTAAAACTACACTAAAGATTATTGCATTCAGTATATAAAGTATTTACCAAAAACTCAATATTTGTAGGGGTTAGCACATAGATTTTGAGAAAAATTCAAAAAATATGAAAATATTGTTGTTAATGCCTAGTTGCATCCTGCACTAACATATGATGATGTTCAAAGAGGTTTGGAGCCTTTGTCGTCTCCTTATCATGAAAATAATAATTTTATAGTGGTTATTCCATCGATTTAGGGTAGTATTATGAAGTTTTATTAAATTATTTGATAAAACAATTGAACGATGCTCATTTACCATGAAAAAGTGTTTAGCATACATTAATACAGATGTAAAATATGGTAGAAATTTTAAAACAAGACTAAAGATTATAAGCTTCAGTATATAAAGTATTTACCAAAAACTCAATATTTTGTAGGGGTTAGCCCATAGATTTTGAGAAAATTTCAAAAAATATGACAATATTGTTTTAATGTCTAGTTGCATCCTGCACTAACATATGATGATGTTCAAAGAGGTTTGGAGCCTTTGTCCTCTCTGTTTATCAAGAAAATAATAAATTTATAGTGGTTATTCCATCGATTTAGGGAGTATTATGAAGTTTTACTAAATTAATTGATAAAAACAATTGAACGATGCTCATTTACCATGAAAAAGAGTTTACCATACATTAATACAAATGTAGAATATGGTAGAAATTTTAAAACAACACTAAAGATTATAGACTTCAGTATATAAAGTATTTACCAAAAACTCAATATTTTTGTAGGGGTTAGCCCATAGATTTTGAGAAAATTTCAAAAAATATGACAATATTGTTTTAATGCCTATTTTCATCCTGCACTAACATATGATGATGTTCAAAGAGGTTTGGAGCCTTTGTCGTCTCCGTTTATCAAGAAAATAATAATTTTATAGTGGTTATTCCATCGATTTAGGGAGTATTATGAAGTTTTACTAAATTAATTGATAAACACAATTAAACGATGCTCACTTACCATGAAAAAGAGTTTCTCATACATTAATACAAATGTAGAATATGGTAGAAATTAAAAAAAAACACTAAAGATTATAGGCTTTAATATAAGGTATGTACCAAAAACTCAATATTTTAGTAGAGGTTAGTTAACCCATAGATTTTGAGAAAATTTCAAAAAATATGACAATATTGTTTTAATGCCTAGTTGCATCCTGCACTAACATATGATTATGTTCAAAGAGGTTTATAGCCTTTGTTGTCTCCATTTTTAAAGAGAATAGTTATTTTATTGTGGTTATTTCATCGATTTAGGGAGTATTATGAAGTTTACTAAATTAATTGATAAAAACAATTAAACGATGCTCATTTACCATGAAAAATAGTTTATCATACATTAATACAAATGTTGAATAAGGTTAAAATTTTTAAAACTACACTAAAGATTATTGGATTCAGTGTATAAAGTATTTACCAAAAACTCAATATTTTCGTAGGGGTTAGCACATAGATTTTGAGAAAATTTCAAAAATATGAAAATATTGTGTTAATGCCTAGTTGCATCCTGCACTAACATATGATGATGTTCAAAGAGGTTTGGAGCCTTTGTCGTCTCCGTTTATCAAGAAAATAATAATTTTATAGTGGTTATTCCATCGATTTAGGGAGTATTATGAAGTTTTATTAAATTATTTGATAAAAACAATTGAACGACGCTCATTTACCATGAAAAAGTGTTTAGCAT
The DNA here is from genome assembly GCF_020379485.1 of Brassica napus. Taxonomy (NCBI): domain Eukaryota; kingdom Viridiplantae; phylum Streptophyta; class Magnoliopsida; order Brassicales; family Brassicaceae; genus Brassica; species Brassica napus. The sequence goes on along the minus strand of NC_063434.1, from coordinate 29,636,803 downwards.
ACATTAATACAGATGTAGAATATGGTAGAAATTTTAAAACAACACTAAAGATTATAGGCTTTAATATATAAGGTATGTTCCAAAAACTCAATATTTTTGTAGGGGTTAGCCCATAGTATTGAGAGAAAATTTCAAAAATATGACAATATTGTTTTAATGCCTAGTGCATCCTGCACTAACATATGATTTGTTCAAAGAGGTTTATAGCCTTTGTTTTCTCCGTTTTTAAAGAGAATAGTGATTTTATAGTGGTTATTTCATCGATTTTGGGAGTATTATGAAGTTTTACTAAATTAATTGATAAAAACAATTAAACGATGCTCATTTACCATGAAATTTTTTTTATCATACATTAATAAAAATGTAGAATATGGTAGAAATTTTAAAACAACACTAAAGATTATAGGCTTTAATATATAAGGTATGTACCAAAAACTCAATATTTTAGTAGAGGTTAGCCCATAGATTTTGAGAAAATTTCAAAAAATATGACAATATTGTTTTAATGCCGAGTTGCATCCTGCACTAACATATGATATGTTCAAAGAGGTTTATAGCCTTTGTGTCTTCGTTTTAAAAGAGAATAGTTATTTTATAGTGGTTATTCATTGATTTAGGGGTAGTATAGTATTATGAGTTTTACTAAATTAATGATAAAAACAATTAAACGATGCTCATTTACCATGAAAAATAGTTATCATACATTAATACAAATGTTGAATATGGTTAAAAATTTTAAAACTACACAAAGATTATTGGATTCAGTATATAAAGTATTTACCAAAAATTTAATATTTTCGTAGGGGTTAGCACATAGATTTTGAGAAAAGTTCAAAAAATATGAAAATATTGTGTTAATGCCTAGTTGCATCCTGCACTAACATATAATGATGTTCAAAGAGGTTTGGAGCCTTTGTCGTCTCCGTTTATCATGAAAATAATAATTTTATTGTGGTTATTCCATCGATTTAGGGAGTATTATGAAGTTTTATTAAATTATTTGATAAAAACAATTGAACGATGCTCATTTACCATGAAAAAGTGTTTAGCATACATTAATACAGATGTATAATATGGTAGAAATTTTAAAACAACACTAAAGATTATAAGCTTCAGTATATAAAGTATTTACCAAAAACTCAATATTTTTGTAGGGGTTAGTTAGCCCATAGATTTTGAGAAAATTTCAAAAAATATGACAATATTGTTTTAATGCATAGTTGCATCCTGCACTAACATAAGATGATGTTTCAAAGGTTTGGACTTTGTTGTTTCCGTTATTCAAGAAATAGTTATTTCATCGGTTTAGGAAGTATTATGAAGTTTTACTAAATTAATTAATAAAAAAATTATAAGAATTCCCATATACCATGAAAAAGCTAAAAATACATTAATACCAATGTAGAATGTGGTTAGAATTTTTAAAACAACACTAAAGATCATAGGCTTCAGTATATAAAGTATTTACCAAAAACTCAATATTTTCGAAGGGTTAACACATGGATTTTGAGAAAATTTCAAAAAATATGACAACATTGTTTTAATGCATAGTTGCATCCTGCACCAACATAAGATGATGTTCAAAAAGGTTTGGAGTCTTTGTTGTGTCCGTTTTTCAAGAAAATAATTATTTTATAGTAGTTATATCATTGATTTAGGGAGTATTATGAAGTTTTACTACATTAATTGATAAACAAATTATAACGATTCTCATATACCATGAAAATGAGCTTAAAATACATTAATACAAATTTAGAATATTGTTAGAAGTTTTAAAACAACACTAAAGATTATTGGCTTCAGTATATAAAATATTTACCAAAAACTCAATATTTTCGAAGGAGTTAACATATGGATTTTGAGAAAATTTCAAAAAATATGACAATATTGTTTTAATGCATAGTTGCATCCTGCACCAACATATGATGATTTTCAAAGAAGTTTGGAGCCTTTGTTGTCTCCGTTTTTCAGGAAAATAATTATTTTATAGTAGTTATTTCATTGATTTAGTGAGTATTATGAAGTTTTAATAAATTAATTGATAACAAATTATAACGATTCTCATATACCATGAAAATGAACTTAAAATACATTAATACAAATGTAGAATGTGGTTAGAAATTTTAAAACAACACTAAAGATTATAGGCTTATGTATATAAATATTTACCAAAAACTCAATATTTTCGATGGGGTTAACACATGGACTTTGAGAAAATTTCAAAAAATATGAAAATATTGTTTTAATGCATAGTTGTATCTGCACTAACATATGATGATGTTCAAAGCGGTTTGGAGCCTTTGTTGTCTCCTTTTTTCTATAAAATAATTATTTTATAATAGTTATTTCATTGATTTAGGAAGTATTATGAAGTTTTACTAAATTAATTGATAAAAAAATATAACGATTCTCATATACCTTGAAAATAAACTTAAAATACATTAATACAAATGTAGAATATGGTTAGAAATTTTAAAACAACACTAAAAAATTGGCTACAGTATATAAAGTATTTACCAAAAACTCAATATTTTCGAAGGGGTTAAACACATGGATTTTGAGAAAAATCAAAAATATGACAGTATTGTTTTAATGCATAGTTGCATCCTGCACTAACATATGATGATGTTCAAAGAGGTTTGGAGCCTTTGTTGTCTCCTTATTTAAGAAATAGTTATATCATCGATTTAGGAATATTATGAAGTTTTACTAAATTAATTGATAAACAAATTATAACGATTCTCATTATACCATGAATAAGAAGTTAAAATACATTAATACCAATGTAAAATTGTGTTAGAAATTTTAAAACAACACTAAGATCATAGGCTTCAGTATATAAATATTTACCAAAAACTCAATATTTTCGAAGGGGGGTTAGCCCATAGATTTTGAGAAACTTTCAAAAATATGACAATATTGTTTAATGCCTAGTTGCATCATGCACTCCATATGATGATGTTCAAAGAGGTTTGGAGCCTTTGTCCTCTCCGTTTATCAAGCAAATAATAATTTTATAGTGGTTATTCCATCGATTAGGGAGGTATTATGAAGTTTTATTAAATTATTTGATTAAAACAATTGAACGATGCTCATTTACCATAAAAAAGAGTTTAGCATAATTAATCCAAATGTAGAATATGGTAGAAATTTTAAAACAACACTAAGATTATAGGCTTCAGTATATAAAGTATTACAAAAAACTCAATATTTTTGTAGGGGTTAGCCATAGATTTTGAGAAAATTTCAAAAATATGACAATATATTTTAATGCCTAGTTGCATCCTGCACTAACATATGATG